>NC_068984.1:59826997-59840228 GCF_001194135.2 Octopus bimaculoides
GCAAGAGAGACGACTGTGCTGGTATGGTCATGTGGTGAGAATAGATGAAGATAGCTGTGTTAAAAAGTGTCACACCCTAGCGGTTGAGGGAACCTGTGGAAGAGGTAGACCCAGGCAATGACTAGTGACTGAGACCTTTGGAAATATGCTGTGCTTGAGAAAACTCGGCAAACCAAGTGAGGCCATAACTAGTGGCCTATGCCAGTGGTGTAACTAGCCCACTTATGCATACCTTTCTAAACTCTGCTTGCGAAGACCTGTTGAGGCAAGTGAAATCGAAATCAAATTCACTAAGGTGGCCAATGACAACACTGCCTGACTGGCATCCGTGTGAGTGGAACGTTAAGAGCATCATCTGAGCCTGATTGTTACCAGGGCTGCTGACTGGCTCTCATGCCGGTAGTAAGTAAAAAGCACATTCGAGTGTGATCGTTACCAGCATCACCTTACTGGCACTTGTGCCGGTAGCACGTGAAAAACAACATTCGAGTGAGGTCGTTGCCAGTGCCACTGGACTGGCTCCTGTGCAGGTGGCACATAAAAAAAAACCCATTTGAGCGTGGCTGTAGCCAGTACTGCCTGACTGACCTTCGTGCTGGTGACACGTAAAAGCACCTACTACACTCTCGGAATGGTTGGCATTATGAAGGGCATCCATCTGTAGAAACTCTGCCAGATCAGATTGGAGCCTGGTGCAGCCATCTGGCTTGCCAGTCCTCAGTCAAACCGTCCAACCCATGCAGGTCCCATTTTTGCCAATCAAAACTAATTGCTCACATGATACGTTCTAGAATTTTCTTTCAATGAAGGCCTTATAAACAGAAACTTTTAGCACCAAAATCAGAGTGAATTTGGATTTCGTTGCATTTGATCCCAGGTGAATTTCTCCTGCTAATAGCTGTTTTCACAACTTCATACTCAAACCAGTGTAATTTTCCTAATAACTGTTTTCACAATTCTATACTCAACCTGGAGATGAATGAAGAATCAATGCAGTGATGTGAAATATCAGCCTAATTATCAATTATCTGTTGAAGCCTCCAGTAACTGTAAAACACAATGTTCATATAAGACTGACTCTGTATTTTCATGAAGCCTTGTAAAAAAATGTAGCAATTAATATTGTATATAAACTGACTCCAAGTCTTTGTCATTACCAATGCTACACTCTATTATTACAGTGTTGGCATTTAATGTATTGGCAGTATTACAGTGTTGGCATAGTGTATGCTTGCAGCTTAAGACTACCTGTGGGATTCACCAGTAGAAGATGGCTTGACTCACAGATACAGACAAATTACTTCATCCACTCAACCATTTCACTTCTACATTATATTATTTTTTTATAAATAACAATAATAATATGACATCCACATTGACATGCATTAGAATCACAGTCTCATGCAATCATTTCATATTTCTTTCTGATCAGATTTTACTTGAGCAATTTTTTTTGCATATTTTACAAACTGTGTCTTATTTATCATGAAGTAAAGATGATTTTAATCTTTCAAGACATGCAGCAAGTATTTTTATTCAAGCTGAATGTAACTTGACAGCTTTCTTCGTGATTGTACCAAGATATTGGAATGTTCAACTTGTAGATACCTATCAGTCAATTTGATAAACTCAGTTGATATATTCAAACAATATACTAGATGCCAGTTATTTTGTAATTTCTATGACTTTTCCTCAAGAGACAGTTGCATTAATTAGGGATCATGGATAAAATTTGAGTCATAATCTGTTTTGCTTTTCTAGCAAATAAACAGTAATAACTCTCAATAAATATTTTTTATTCCTTTGTTCATTCAATATTTGGAGAAGTAAGGCTGATGATGTAATTTACTTCATTAGTATTCAGATGATACACAAATATTTTTCATATTTCTGGTTACTTCAGTTTGCTTGACTGACAACACATTTCACTTTCAATTCAGAGTTTAGTGGTTTACAGAAGGAAGGGCAACAGTAACAACAAAACTTATTCCATCTTTGCTAACACGGAAAAATGGGTATAAAACTAAATGTAAACCTTTTGGTTATTACATCAACTTCATTATTTGTTTAACTGATTCTGGAAGGATTTGAATCCACATTAACTCATATAATTGGCTTTAGCAGAGTTCACTAGTTCCTTGGTTCTACCTCGATTTACATTTCTGTTACATACATTGACTATTTAAATGTTCAGACTGAGCATCAGTTGCATCAACTTCATGAGTCTGAGAGGGTTTGTAATATGTGAGACCTTAACATATTAGGTTACTTTGTTTAAAAAGGTGGTCAATCCCTAAATTTATCAAACAGTATGAACCAAAGTCATTTTATCATAATCATATCTTGGAAATCAATATCACAAACAGCCAAATTATCACAATATCAGAGATGTGCTTTCCAGGCAAGTGATATGATGTGAGACCATGTGTTGAAACTGTAGTACAGAAGACACACATTAACTATTTGAAAAATACACAAAGGCTATTAACTTCACTTAAACACTCACTGTTTGTTTTTTGGTGTCAAAATTTTTGTCACAGTTCATGTAACGAAAGATCACACTAACAAGATTATACTGCCTCTATACCTTGTGGAATTTAATCCTTTCTTTTCTATGTACAAAACTATTGTTTATTTTTTTACATTTCATCATATTTGAATAACCTCTGTAATAATCTTTTATTCTTTTACTGGTACTCACCATATGAATTTCCTTCTGATAGCAACAGTGAAATGAAACTGATCCTAGTGAGAAAAACGAACTACCTTATGGACACAACTTATATGAAGTTTATTTACAATGTCTGACATTTGCACGTATATTACTGCATGCTCTTCTAAACTCTGTAACACACATACAAAACATTTTAAAGAACAAAACAAAACAATCTTCTTGATAATAATCAAAGCAAAATTTCAGATGAAAATTTTTTATCCAATAGAGAAAAACGACCATAAGCATATTTTTCAATTTCATTCAAATGTCAAACAGCTCTATGGCACAGTGTGATGTGTGGGTTGATGTGCAATTATACTTTATGTAATTTCCTCATTTCTTTTCTAAGTATGAACTACTCTTTATTTTCCTACATTTCATCATATTTGAATAATCTTTGTAATTATCTTTCACTCTTTTACTAGTTCCAACCAGTTGATTGTGGTCATGCTTAGATACTGCTATTGCACATGTTTGTCATTTTCAATAGACAACTTAATGATATGCATAGCTCACACATTGAGTTAATCTTGTCACAGTTATGGTTGACATTTAAATGAAACTGAATTGTGTCATCGTCTTTTTTTTTTTTTTTCCTATTTCAAAATATTAATTATTAAATGATGAATTCTACTGAAAATCATTTAAAATTGTTGAATAAGCAAAGCAGAACTGATCTACAAGAAATCCACATACATACATACATACATACATACATACATACATACATACATACATACATAAAGAGCCCCTGAATATCTGATAAGTCCCTCTCTAAAAATTTCAGAGATCCCATCACCCATTACAGTTTTGACAGGATTCCTCCAATCCCACTGGATAGATCCAAAAGTGGTTATGTTCTACCTTGCTAAATTTTTCTTGGAGATCTTGTATAAATACTTATTAACTTACATACATGCATGTATACCTGAATTTGTACATGCATACATTTTAAGTTTACAATCAAGATTTTCAGGCTACTATCTAACACAAACTGTATGAAAATTTTGTGCCACATTTTACAAAATTGATCTGGCAACCCTGCTCTCTAAATTCATTAAAGTACTCATAATATAGTTGTGTTTTTTAACTCTCAACCTTGGTTCAAGTCTCCTGCAAAAATTAATATTTCTGAAGTTGGCGACATGAAAGTTTAAACATATAATTATACAAACACATTAACCAATAATTCTGAATCCTGAAGGGTTCAATTTTATGTTTCATTTCTCTAAGTCATTAACCCTTTAGCCTTCAGATTACTCTTTCAAATTTAATGCTTATTTATTCATATTATTTTGAATAAATCATGCATTAACTTGTAGCTAAGAGATTTTTACATAGTGTGATTGTTTATTGTTAGAATTTCATTGTCGGATATGTGTGAGGAGTCATATCTGGCCAGTTTTAGCATGAAACTGGTAGAATATTTAGGTCAGATATGACCAGCTTGAAAGCAAATGGGTTAAAATATTTACCAGTAATATGCTTGTGTTGTTGTACATATCATTAACAACTCCATTCTCCTGCAAAAATCAATATTCCTGTAGTCCTTAATATGAAAGTTCAAACTCATTACAATACAGACTCATTGATCTGTAATTTTCAATATTTTAGTGCTGAGACTTGCTATGATATGCTAAGAACCTGCACTACACTGCTTTTTTAAAATTCATTCAACTTCCAAGTCTTTGTGATCAGTTGTTCTTTTATCTTTTAAAATGTGTTTATTCTGTTCCAGGAATCAATATCTATGATTATAATGCTGTTCCTATCCATATTTTATGGGAAAAAAGTTATTTTCAAAATCAGTTATTTTTTAAAATTTCAGTTTATTCCTTTTGCTACACATTTGAACAATTGATTTATATGAATCAAGTGAAAAAGAATGAGGTGTGGCTGTGTGGTAATAATTTTGCTTCACAACCACATGATTCTGGGTTCAGTCCACTGTGTGGCACCTTGAGCAAGTATCTTCTACTATAGCCCCATGCTTACCAAAACCTTTTGTGTGGATTTGGTAGATGAAAACTGAAAGAAACTTGTTGTTTGCTTGTATGTATGTATGTATGTATGTATGTATGTATGTATGTACATACGCATGTACGGATGGATGTATGTATATCTATGTATGCATGTTTTTGTTTGTATTTGCCCCACCATCACCACCACGACCACCACTTGTCAACTGGTGTTGGTGTGTTTATACTCCCATAACTTAGTGATTTGGCAAAGAGAGACTAATAAAATTAGTATCAGACTTAAAAAAGTAAATACTGTGGTCAATTTGTTCATCTAAACCCTTGAAGGTAATGCTCTGGCATGGCTACAGTCTAATGAGTGAAACAAGTAAAAGATATAAGATGAAGATATTTCCAGATCATTCCAACAATAAAATGAATGATGATATGTCCTTCTTCTAGCCAAACTAGTTGAGATTGTAATGTTTCATTTTTATTTCTTTTACTAGCTTTAGTCATTGGACTGCGGCCATGCTGGAGTAACCACCTTTATTATATCAACCCTCAGTCTGATACTTGTTTTTATCAACCTACTTAGAAAAAAAGAAGGAAGTCAGCCTGGGCATAAAGAGACATAGCTGAGCAGAATGAAACACCAGAAGGTATTTTTGTTTGATGCACCAACTTTTATGTCTCTTCTATGTGTGTGTGTAGGATGGAGAAAGTTCAGAGAGCTTTTACCATTTGTTAGCAACCAAAGGTCTCTCCCCCCACCTCTCTCTGAGTGAACAGAAGATTGTATGATGCATGTGTGAACTGCAATACTGCATGGTAGTAAAATGTGGGCCCTAGATGCAGAGGACATGTAAAGGCTGAAGAGGAATGAAGCTGGATGTGCAATGTGTGTGCACCCATATAAGCAAACCAAGAGACAATAATTGTGGTAAATAAGAAGTTTATATTCTAGTGGACCTTTCCTTCAAATCCAAGGCCTCGAGCCTATATTTCTAGTGGAACAAGGTTGTAAGGTGGCAGAACTGTTAGCATGCTGGGCAAAATGCTTTGCAGCATTCCATCCGTGCTTACATTCTAAGTTCAAATTTTGTCAAAGCCAACTTTGCTTTTCATTCTTTTGGGATTGATAAAATCAGTATCGGTTGAGCACTGGGGTCGGTGTTATTGGCTTATGCCCTCCCCAAAATTTGCTCGCCTTGTACCAAAATTTGAAAGCAATATTTCTAGTTGAACCTTGTAGCTATTAGTTATGAGTTATCTTCTGTGTTCAAATTCTATAGCAGTTAATTTTGCTTTCCATTCTTCTGAGGTTAATTTTGCTTTCCATTCTTCTGAGGTTAATTTTGCTTTCCATTCTTCTGAGGTTAATTTTGCTTTTCATTCTTCTGAGGTTAATTTTGCTTTTCATTCTTCTGAGGTTAATTTTACTTTCCATTCTTCTGAGTTCGATAAAACATATTGACAGTCAAATGCTGGAGTTGATTTAAATGAGATAACCAAATCAAAAATATCTATACCAACATTTCTGTGGAGATGAATAAAAAAACCCTAAAAGACAGTTTTTTAGTGCTTCTAGCAAATTTTCTAAAAATAGTTACATCTGTCTTCATGTTCTAATGGAAATGACTGGAGTATGAACACCATGATAAGAGAAACTAATATAAAAATAGGCAGTGAATTGGCAGAGTCACTTGAGTGGCAGATAAAATGCCTTGCAGCATTTATTCCATTTCTTTGTGCTTTGAGCTAAAACCCTTTGAGTTCAACATTGTCTTTTCTCCTTTCAGAGCTGATAAATAGAATATCAAATCCAAGGTGATGAATTGGCAGAGCTGTTAGAGCATCAGACGAAATGTCTTGTGGTATCTGTTTTATTCCTATGCATTTTGAGTTCAATTTCTGCCTCCTATCATTAATCTCTTCATAATGAGTAAAATACTCTCTGTTGGGACCTGGCCTATGATAATTGTCCTCCAATATCAGATAAAGCAAAGTTGATTGGATCAACATTTCAGTTACATCACTAAAAACAAGCATAATCTCCCTTTTCACCCCTCTCTCCCCCTTTCTCTCTCGCTTTTCTTTATCTATCTATCTGTCTGTCTGTCTGTCCTCAGTATTGATACCTCTACTCAGCAAGCAGATTGGGTCAATATGGTATATAATGTGACATAATCTAATTGTGAGTGATAATCTGTAGATTAATCTTCTAGTCTCTCTCTCTCTCTCTCTCTCTCTCTCTCTCTCTCTCTCTTTTGTTTCATTTTTGCTAATTTCATAAATGGAATTAATATATTGTTAAAAATTGGTCTGACCATGAGAGGAATCAACATATTAATGGGGAATCCTGCAACATTCTTTCTTTTATTTTCTCATCCTTCTGATCCTTTTACTTAATCTTTTGGAGGTATAGAAACTAAAGATGAAAGATAACCAAACCAGATTCTTTCTAGGGAAATTAGTCATTGTTTGCCTTCAATAGCAAAAATCATTAAAGTTTACAAATACAACAATTTCGCTTGACACCTCTTCATAAATAGGGATGATTATGATGTTTCTTTAAAATTTATTTTCATGGTTTAATCAGAAGAAGGCATTAGACATGAAGTTGTTGCAAGATCTCCAAGATAGATGAGAGAAGAGGCAGATATACATGGGCTGAGGTAATGACTCAAATACTTACAACACATTTGCCTTTGCTAAAGATATCCAAGAGGCTAAGTGATGGTGTTAGACTGAATAATGGATTAAGTCTTCCACTGAAGAAGAGCTACAGTCCACTGATAAGCTTCTGCACAGTTTTCATCTATTCAGTTTTGCCCACAATGCTTAAAGGTTGACTTGAAATGGTTACTTGTATGATTCAGCAGCTTCAGCTTGGACTGTTTGGCCATGTTGTTTGATTTTCCATGTATGATCCTGCATATCGTGTTGGTTGGGCACATACCACATGGTCATGGCAGATGAGGAGGTACCTTGCAGAGATGGGGAGTGACTGGGACCTGGCTTGGAGAGTTGCCTGGGATGACCTGAGCAAATATTGACAAACAGTGGAAGCAGTGACATGCTGTAATGGTACAGGCCCTGATATCTGACCTAACCTGTGGAAGAAAATGCTTGCCCAAAGTATTCCTTGTTGTTGGATTGAACTTAGAACCATGTGACTATAAAGCACCAAAGAAGAGCTATAAGTACACTGACAAGTTTCACACAGATTTTGTCTATTCAGTTTTACCCATAATGCTTAGGCTGACTTTAGTCTATGGTAGAAAATGCGGATCTATTTTAAAACGGGGGCCACATTTTTCATTAATGTTTTACGTAGTGTTTTTGGTACGGAAAGACTTTCAAACTTTGTATACTTATCTATTTTGTGTTATAGAACAGAAAAATATTTTTGTATTCGAATTTATTTCATGTAAAAAATTGTCTTATTTCGATAATTTCAACCAATCACTGACAAGTATTCAGTTGTTTATATTTACTCCTTTGGCTGATTAAGCGATGTAAAGCGTATTTAATCTCCATACCTTCGTTTTATTTGCTTTTTTTCATTTTAAATTTGCTTTAACACTAACCCTAACCCTAACCCTAGGGTTAGGGTTAGGGTTAGGGTTAATTGTTTCAGAATCGTTTGTTTATGTAGTCGGCACTTAATGTATATCGGCTGAATGGACGTCAGTGATTGGTTGAAATTACAGAAATACGACAACTTTAACATGGAATAACTTATGGATTTCTTTTTTTTTTAAGAAGACTAAGAGAAAAAGATGTTTTATATGACACATTCTACCAGTGTTCCAAGTTTCAAAGTGTTTCGTTAATGAAAAATGTGGCCCCCATTTTAAAAAAGATCCGAAAATGCTTACCTAAAGTACCTTGCAGTTAGATTGAACTTGGAACCATGTGATCACAAAGTAAACTTCTAAGTTACTGAAAGAGTTTGAAAATCTAAATTTACAATGATATTTTTATTCAGTTCCTTATAATGTGCAGTTGAATTGTCAATTTTCTCATCTTATATGCATCTCATTGTTGTTATCATTGTTTAACCCTAGTTGAGCCTTGACTGAACAGATCTCTGATCAAAAATATTCCAGTTGCCAACATTGTCTTTCACTCAGACAATGTAACTGTATAGAGGTTCCCTCACTGACTTATCTATCCCATAATTTTTCAATGAATGAAGTTGGAGGTAATGCATCATTGTATCACCCAAAAATCGACAGGAAGGATGACACAAAAGCTATTACAAATTTTCCCAGGAGATTCTATGTATTTAACTTTTGGAAGGCAATTTTCTTTTCTGTTCATTTCCTTTCTAATGCTTCAACAATATAAATTATCATATTTCCTGGTTGTGCTGATGCTCTTACTTTAAAGATGCACTACCAATTTTGAGATAAAAACAAGGTCTTGGTACTTTTAAAATATTTTACCAAGATGTTTTGTTAGTGGTTAAATGACATAAACCCTGTCCATCTCTTGTAGTTAGTATTTTTACTTTGACTTTTGATCTGAAGTTTAGCATATGTGGCCCAACTCTAGGTTTAAAATTGGCTTTTGAAAAATGTAAGCTGTTGTCTAGAATGCATAGTGAATTTTTAAGACTTATTCTAAAGGAAAAAAATTTGCATCCTTGACACCAGTTATGAAGAGAGAAATATAAATTGTTGAAATTTTGGTTTATTCATTTTTAGTAACAACATATGCTGTGTATATCATGTTGATAATGTCTGCTGTTTGTTTTTTTATTCAACATTTTTAAAGCTATTTTTAATTTCTCCAGCTGCTGTCTGGTAAATTAATCCCTAGCATCAACTAATTAAAACTTGGAAATATTTCAAAGCAACATGAAGGCATGAGTTACGATTATAAGAGGTTCTATAAACCATGGTCTGATAAGATTACTAGAAATCAAAAAGAATTGATCCTGCCTGTTATGATAAAAACATTACCGTTATTTAGTTGATTAAAGCTAAAATATATTATTTTTTGACCAGTCAAGAAAGGAGCCTATATGTGGTTGTTCTACCTGTAAGAAATAGCAACTAAATTTCCTATAAATGACATACTACCATGTTAAAAAAGAAGATGATATCTAAGACAAAACTGTATGATATTGTATTAGCAATATGATGCCCATTAAAAAAATATTAAAGATGAAATAATCAGGACAGAAATATTTTTGATCATTGATCGTTTTAATCAGATTCAAATTAGGACTAAGCAATGTAATAATAGTATGTTATATATGAACATTGGCTGTCTGAATATATCTGGATATTGACTGAACAGTTCTGAACTAGAAGATTTGGCTATTTTTGAAAGTTCTTCTTGCATGCTATTTTTATAGAATATATAGTGAGATATTGGTTTCAAATTTTGGCACAAGGCCAGCAATTTGGAGGGAGGGATTAGTTGATTACATTGACCCAGATGTTCAAATGGTTCTTATTCTATCAACCCTGAAGGAATGAAAGGCAAAGTCAACCTTGGCAGAATTTTAACTCTGAATGTAATGACAAACAAAATGTCACTTAGACACCGGTTCTAAAGGCATTGTCATATCCTTGATAAGGCAAGATTTAAGAGTCCTCTCAACCCTAATGCTTACTTCACTCATTCACTAATCCTTTTGGTGAATATTCTGGGTGCATTTTATTGTGGCATCAGCTCTTATTATTATTGCACTTTCTTCAAACACTTCATTCATGTATTTATATACATACAATCTCTCCCTCCTCCAGCTGACAGTTTTTTGTACTTTTCCGTGATGGAAAATACACCTTCTGTGACAGTTATAATGAAATTGCTTTCTTACATCAGAGTAATAAGGCATTTCAACAGAACATCTTTACCCCTGGGAATTACTGGGTACACCAGCTAGTAATAATATAATAATATAATATAATAAATGTGAATGTCAGTGTGTCACACTTTTTCAACTTTACTCTCAGAGGCTGTAGCCCACCATATCATACCATTTTGGAAACAGGCTGACTCTGTGAGTAAATTAAAAACATTCCAGGCTGAATCCAGACCTGCAATCCTGAAATTTTGGATTCCTATGTTTTCATTACTGTGATTGTTTTCAGAGATTTTTTTTACATGATTTTTTGTGATGAATATGATGATCATTGGGATATGACTCTGGACAAATTCTCCAAATTTTCAACAAATTCTCTAAAACAAGTCAGAGATCTGTTTGTAGATCTTCCCATTCAGGTTCAGTTGCTTAAAAGCTAGTTGATAATAAGAGACTAAAGGATCCTCATGACTCAAAGCTTTTCTCCACTCATTTGATAACCACTCGCAGAGTGTACTGGATGGATTTTATTGTAGCACCAGCAACTGAGGGTTAACTTGTATACCATAGTAGTTAAGAGTGCTCACTATTCTAAACCATGTATGTCTGTTGTAGACAACGTGATTGAGATGGTAACTAAAAGAGAGAGTGATGGTAGAAATTGTTTGGTGTGAGAAATGGGGAGAAAGTTATAAATATTAATAGAGTTAATATTTATGCCCATTTAAACATGGATGTTCTGTTACAACAAACTATACTGCAGTAGATACCGTAAGTGAAACTCTTATATTGGCTTTTGGGGCAAACTGCATTCTTGTTTTTTTGCTAGTGGGGTGATAAATCCCTGCTACCTCCAGTACCAAGACAACCAGATTACATGATTTCGACCTTCCTTGGTCTCATCAGTGATAGACACTCAAGTTGGACAATAGTAATGGAAGGTGAGCAATGGTAAGGGTAGGTAGACAACAGTAAGAGTAGGTGAACAATGGTAAAGATAGATGGACAATGGTGAGGGCAAGTGGACAGTGATAAGGGTAGGTAGACAATGGTGAAGGAAGGTGGATAGTGGTAAGGGTTGGTGGACAGTGATACTAGTAAGTGATAATGACAATAACAAATAGTTCATATAGGGGAAAGTGAGTGATGACTGACTATTGGCAATACAGAAAGGATGATGGTTAAGAGCATTGAGCACAGACAGGTATGATGCAGTCTCTTATATATAGGCCTTGTGATGGGTGAGAAAGGTAGAATGATAAGGGGGTCATTAAGGGGTATTGCATACAGGTAGGTCCTGTACAATCTATCATTACCCAGGTGGCTCTTGTGATAGAGGGATGAGGCGTAGGGAAATGAAAAGGAGTCAAATATTGCAGGAAGTAACAAATGTAGATTTGACAGTAGATTTAATGTTTTACATTCATTTACTAAGAATTTTGTCTTTCTTACTTTATTATACATGTATTCTGTGTTGCCATTGTAGTGTAATTCAATGTATTCTTCTCAAACTATTTCTTCTTCAGCTAAATCAGCATGACAATTAAATAGGTTTACCATCTTTGGATTTACTTCAAATGAAAATTAATCAGAGAATCTTTTGTTCATGCCAGTTCTTAATGATAATAAGTGTTCTAGAATATGCTTTATAATCTATTTTAAGTAAAGAACAAATTTTTGCTGGCTCAGGCATGCTGTGAAATATTTTTTTAAGTAAATTTGCTTGAAAAATTTCCAAGATTTCAGTACTATTTAAAAAATCAATCAAGATAATGAATTTCTTTGAAGGTAAAATGATACTTCATTAAGTTTCAAAATATCCAAGCTTGGTAATATATGCTATTTTTATGTTTTCTTATTTCTTTAGCAATATTTTCCTCACCCTTCTCTATCTAGAAAGTTAAATATAGCACTGAAAAAGGCTCACAAAATTTACTAAGCAATTTTTTTTCAGAGAGTCATCTGATTTCTTTATGCAGCATTCTAATCAGAACAAATCTTTCTGAACAGATAATCATATTTGCTATGTAATTTTATTTTAATAAAAGTTTTAATAACTATACTAAGTAAAGATTATGGAATTATGCTATTTACTTTTTTTTTTGTTACAAGTTTGCTTGTGAACATTACAATGTATTGCTATAATTCCAGAACATTATATTTAAATGTGCTATGAGGCCTTTAACCTTTCTGACTACTAAGGTAGCATCATTGTTGCAATTGATATAAACATTTTCTAATGGAACTTTATGCTCATCAAATCAAAGTCTTCAAGCAATAAGAATATACTTCCCAGTCCTCTCAGTCACCATTTAAATAATGTACATATGCCACAAGAAGAATCTTGTTATTGGCAACTGTGGACTCTTAAACCAAAATTAAGGAATGAATTTCTTTCAGTCTTTCAAGTTGATGCAAACATGGCTGCATGGTGAGAAGTTTGCTTCCTTATCACATGATCTCCAATTCAGTTTCACTGCATGGCCCCTTGGTAGTCTTCTACTATAGCCTTGTGAGTGGATTTGGTAGATGGAAACTGAAAGAAGCCCATCATATGTATATATGTGTATGTCATTATTCAGTTTATTTCAAGATTTCTTGCCAATAGAGAAAGAACTGGTTTCTAACCTAGATCCAAGGTTCCTTCATTGGAATTTCAGCCTCAACAACAGGGTATTTTTATATGTATGTATGTATGTATGTATGTATGTATGTATGTATGTATGTATGTAT
>NC_068984.1:59841850-59843356 GCF_001194135.2 Octopus bimaculoides
CTACGCATGTCCTCAGCAGTCACGGCCCATGTTTCACTGCCATGAAGCATGGCTGTTCGTACACATGCGTCATACAATCTGCCTTTTACTCTGAGAGAGAGACACTTTGTCACCAGCAGAGGTAAGAGCTCTCTGAACTTTGCCCAGACTATTCTAATTCTAGCAGCTATGCTTTCAGCGCACCCACCCCCACTGCTAATTTGGTCACCAAGATAGCAGAAGCTATCAACCACTTCTAGTTTTTCTCCCTGGAATGTGGCAGAAGATGTTTTCTGCACATTCACAGTGTTTATAGCTCCTGAACATCTGCTACATAAGCTATAAACACTGTGAACGTGCAGAAAACATCTTCTGCATTCAATCATATAATATAAATAATATATATATGCATATATACATGTGTATATGTACATACTTACATATATGCACATACACATATGCATATGTGGGTACAGGATGTCACAGAATGTAAACAACATAAAGTATGAAAATATGAGATACGAAATGCGAATACATGAAATATGAACCTTTTTTTGTGAACAACGAAAGAAACAAGACAAACAACATAACGAACGACCCTTCATCAGTTGTTGGCTGTTTTTCTAATTGGTATTTTGAGCAATTCATGACAAGATATGCCTTTGATAAAACAGTTGCTCCTGCAAAGCAAATTAAATAAAATTTGGGATATATATATACACATACACATATATTATTTCTATTATTATATTTATATATACATATGAAGTAAAAGCAGCTCTAGTATGATAAATATTATTAAATACATATACTAATGTATATGCTTTTGTGTATTTTCCAGTGGCTGCAATGGTGCAGCCGTGTATATAACTCTCATGTCGCATGCTTTTAATGAATATGACATCAAAATAACGCGTAAACGGCTCCTTTCCCCAGAAAAGGAAAGATTTGGCTGCTATTTCTTGCACGCCCTGCTACCATGTAACAAGTGTTTTGGGTCATTTATTGCAAATAGCTGTTATGTAGTAGCAGGGCGTGCTAGAAATAGCAGCCAAATCTTTGGAGCTGAGATACATTGAATGCACTCCAAAAAAGTTTTGTAATGGTATTCCCATGGGACGATCTTTCACTTTGACTCTCAGAACTGTCATCCGGATTAGCTGGTTTTGTTTGTTAATTTCTGTAAAAAATTTGTATTTATTTACTTTTGTTTTAAAGTTGAAGATGTATGAACATGTATATTAAATGGATGTGTGTGTGTGTGTGTGTGTGAGAGAGAGAGAGAGAGAGAGAGAGTGTGTGACTTACACATACATGATAACATGCCCCTTCACTCACTCTCTCTCTCTCCCTTTCACACACACACGTCCATTTCATATACACATACATACATCTTTCACTTTTTCTTCTCTTTCACTTTAAAACAAAAGTAAATAAATTAATTTTTTTAAAGGAAATTAACGAACTGTTTAAAAAAAGCTAAAATATAAATACTTACTGTACAAACAACTTGCATTTTTGAAATCA
>NC_068984.1:59843603-59855336 GCF_001194135.2 Octopus bimaculoides
GGTTCCTGTGCAGGTGGCACGTAAAATACACCATTTTGAGCGTGGCCATTGCCAGTACCGCCTGACTGGCCTTCGTGCCGGTGGTACGTAAAAGCACCTACTACACTCTCGGAGTGGTTGGCGTTAGGAAGGGCATCCAGCTGTAGAAACTCTGCCAAATCAGATTGGAGCCTGGTGTAGCCATCTGGTTTCACCAGTCCTCAGTCAAATCATCCAACCCATGCTAGCATGGAAAGCGGACGTTAAACGACGACGATGATGATGATGATGATAGTGGACGTGTGTTTGTGTTGATTGACATGCCATGACATTCATTATATGTGTGTGTATGTGTGTTGATGTCACAGAAGCCATGTTTTTTTCCATCAAGAAATAACAAACAAAAATTGTGTTTAATCGTTTTTTATTAATAAATGGAGGTCCAAATATCACAAAATTTTGTATTGCACTGCTGAAAATAAATATGCAAAAAAATTAAGATAAAATATACTATTTCTGAGATATTTTGGTTACACACAAACGTCTCTAGAGTTTTAGTATTATTAAGACATGTATGCTTTAGTATAGCTAGAGTGTGTGCCGTCTGGGCTAGCCCTTCTGTATGCTGCCCCCCGACCCCACAAAAAACGCATATTACCTACAGCAGACCCAAAAGTGGTGCCCCTTTAAAAGTGCCACCTGGGGTGGACCGCCCTACTACCCCCAACTAGCTACGCTAGTGTATGTATGTGTCTGCGTGTATGTTGTATCTCCTTGTCTTAACATTGCTTGATAGTTGGAAAATAATTACCACTGTCACATAAGTAGTGTTGTGTGAGAAATATTACCTTGCTTGGAAATAGATGGGGGTTGGTGACAGGAAGTGCATCGAGCTGCAGAAAATCACTTTCAGTAAACTCCATCTGACCCATGCAAGCATGAAAAAGTAGATGTTAAAAGGAGGATGAAGATGATAATGGTTCCAATTAGTTCTTCAATATTCAGGTATTTCCTCAATTCATTTTCAAATTGAAGTGTTGCTTAATGATTAACTTTTTAAAATATCTGATATATAACATTTAAAATAACATTTTTAAAAATTTTGTTTCATAACTCTTTTCAGTAATAGTATGACTACAACCAATTTTTGTTGCAGCTTTAGAAATTTCCAATGATGTAACATTGGTCATATCTAATTCAGTATATTTTTTTACAAAATGTGTAAATTAGGTTGCTGCTTAAAATTAGTTTTCCATTTTTTTTTTTTTCAAAATAGTCAATGGTTTTATTTGATTTGTCTGAATGCTTTCTTTTCAAATGATTACGAAGACTTGGAAAACTGAAAGCTTCGTTCAAAAGAATACAATTTCATAAAAGACATAGATATTTTGGATCAAGAAAGCTTTCAATAACACAATAAGATAGGATTGGTAACATTTCTTCCTTTTCTCTCTTTGAAATTGTCAAGAGTCTTGTGCATTATAAAATTATGATTAAAAAATTGACAACAATAAAACAATAAAAAAATATCTGAAATCTGAAAAATAAATACATGTGTCATGAGAGAAGTTCTAGAGATGGTAAGAGTTCTAGAACATCCAACTTCAATCACACAATTTTTAATCTTCTGACTCATTCTTCAACAAGAATAATCAAACAGTGTTATAGGCTTAACGACTGTACATAGAATTTTATTATCATGTTAGTTATACAAGGCAGAGTCATTAGCATGCCAAGCAAAATGCTTGGCAGTATTTCATCCATCTTTATGTTCTGAGTGCAAACACCACCAAGGTCAACTTTGCCTTTTATCCTTTTGGGGTTGACAAAATATGTACTAGTTAAGCACTGAGGTTGATGTAATCGACTTACTCCCTTCCTTGAAATTACTGGCCTTGTGCAAAATTTGAAAGCATTATAAAGTTAGTTATACAAGATTGTATTTAACCACAATTGCATGATTCATGAAACCATCATAACAATGTTTTTTTTATTTTGAAGTTGGTGATAAGGAAGTAGTTTTGATCAGTTTGGGTAGAAATTAGTTGTTTAGTTTGCTTCTGAACTGGAACATTGAGAAAATAGCAAGAAGAAGGTTGTACATATAAAAAACAAGTAGTGTGTGTGTGTGTGTGTGTGTGTGTGTGTGCAAGCATGGATGTGTGGTTAAGAAGGTTGCTTCCTGACCATATGCTTTTGGGTTCAGTCCTAGTATGTCGCACTTTTGTCCCTACTATGGCCTCAAGCTGACCAAAAGCTTAGGAGTGGATTTGGTAGTTGGAAACTGAAAGAAGCCCATCATATATGCATGTGAGTGTGTGTGTGCTTGTGTTTCCTTGTCTTGACATTGTTGTAAATGAATGTCACTGTCATACAAGCGGTGTCAATTATGTCCAATATTCTGTAAAAACATATCTTGGAAACAGGTGAGGGCTAATAAAAAGGGCATCTAGGTGTAGAAAATCTGCCTCACTAAATTTTGTTTGATCCATTCAAGCATGGAAGTGTGGACTTTAAAACAATACTGGTGCTAACGATGATGACATTTGCTTGTGTTATATATATATATATTTCTATATATATATATATATATATATATGTATATAGCTGTCAAAGAACCATAATGGAGATGTGTGTGTGTGTATACACACATACATGCATGCGTATGTGCATACATCCATGCATACATATACATTCACATGCACACACGTATTTGTACACACATTAACAGATATATATACATATATACAAACAGAAGATTATACGTTTATACACTCACATGCAAATATTCCTTGTAAAGAATTTGTAAAAATTGATCAAATACTTGGAACTTAAAAATGAGAAGATAGATAACTGTGGTTCCAATAATAATCAGAACACTTGGCTCAGTTCCAAAAAATCTCCCACTCTACCATACAAATACATTTTACCAAAATAGAACTGCTTATATTCTAAGAGAATCACTTTCTGTCAGAAACATTATTGAAAGAAATAGCATTTTCAACATTTTCACTGAGGATGTGAACAAAAATAATAATGGTATCATATTTTGGCATAAGGCCAGCAGTTTTAAAGGAGAGTGGGTTAGGTCATTACATTGACACCAATGTTCAACTGGTACTTATTTTATTGACCCTGAAAGGATGAAAGACAAAGTCAAATTTGGCAGCATTTGAATTTATAACGGAAAGCTAGAAGAAATGTTACTAAGCATTTTGTTCAGTATGTTAATAATTCTGCCAGCTTGTTGCTTTAGAACATAATGTAATAATTCTTTCTACTATAGGTGCAAGGCCTGGAATTTGGGGATAGAGAGCTAGCCAATGATGTTGACCCCCAGTGCTCAAACTGGTACTTATTTTATAATAATGATAATAATAATAATAATAATAATAATAATAATAATAATAATAATAATAGCATCACAGCAAACCACAGCACATACCCAAGGCACACAGAGCTGCACTCGGTAGTGAAGTGAAAGCATGTTATAAAATAAAACTACTGAATAATAATAATAATAATGATAATAATAATCCTTTCTACTATAGACTCAAGGCCTAAAATTTGAGGGGAGGGGGATAGTCGATCACATCGACTCCAGTGTTCAACTGGTACTTAATTTATCAACCCTGAATGGATGAAAGGCAAAGTTAACCTTGGTGGAATCTGAACTGAGAGTGAAGACGGACAGAATGCTGCTAAGTATTTTGCCCCGTGTGCTAACGATTCTGTCAGCTCCCCACCTAATAATAACTCTTTCTACTATAGGCACAAGACATGAGATTTTGCAGGGAAGGGACTAGTCAATTGCATTGACCCCCAGTGCTTGAGTGATACTTATTTTATTGACCAAAATGGATAAAAGATAATGTCAATCTCAGTGGAATGATAATGGTTTCAAATTTTTGGTATAAGGCCAACACTTTTGGAGGAAGTGGGTAAGTTGATTACATCAACCCTAGTGCTCAACAAGTACTTATTTTATCACCCCGAAAAGGAAGAAAAGTAAATTCAACTTTGGCAGAATTTGAACTCGAACTTAGTCAGATAAAATACTGCTAAGCATTTTGCCCAGCATGTTGATGATTCTGCCAACTTGCTGCCTTATTCAGTGGAATGGTAATAATTATAATAATTGTTTCTAATATAGGCACAAGCGCAGAAATTTGTAGAAAGGGAAGTCAATTATATCATTCTCTAGTACTCTGTCAACTCTACAGCAAAAGACAAAGTTGATCTTTGTGGGATGTGAACTCCCCAGATCATATTAAGCAGGAACATATACTACAAAACAGTTTGTCTTATACTCTAATGATTCTACCAACCCATCATCCTAATGCTAGCAATATTTCTAACATTTTAAAATGACCATTTCTTTCAATTTTAACCCACACTGGATGTCTTTTAAAATCTTAACCCTTTAGCATTTAGACCAGCCATATCCAGCTCAAATATTCTTCCTGGTTTATGTTCAAACTGACCAGATCCAGCCTCTCACGCCTATCCTACAATATCATTCTTATACTAAGCAATCATATCATCAAAACCTCAAAGCTACACGATAATGCATGATTAATTCAAAACAATGTGAGTAGATGGGTATTACATTTGACAAAGTAATCTGAATGCTAAGGGGTTAAAATCACCTAATAAGTTCTTGATAATAGGCAGTGTATACTTACAAACTTTATTTATATACTTTGAATGTAAAGTCAAGTAAGTGTTAGATGATCTTCTTCATACTAATGATTTGTAATGCAGACAAGTACGAGATTAGCAATCTCTCCTTTCCTAAATTGTCACTTCCTGATTCTAAAGGTTTCTGTCCATTATTGGGAGCCCTGTCTGCCAAGCAAATCAATTTTATGCTAAGTGAAGATGTTACATTTCAACATTTCTCTGTAGTTAGCTCATTCCAAATGTCACAGATGACTTTATGAGAAGCTGAATATGCCAAATCAAGCAATTTTTCAGTTTAGTCTGTTTTTAGGAGATAAAATTGTGTTGAAGTTATAGGTTTATATGTTACTTCTTTGTGTTCATTTTTACATAATGTTTCTAGAAATACATAGCATTGATTAGCTGGAACATTTTTGGCTTCTCAATTTACCTTTGACAAATCAAAATTTCAGCAATTTTTCATTTTTTGCTGATTTTGGTGCTCCTGAAAAGCTTGAAGTGGCTTATGATTTATCTTAAGCTTGTTATTTCTGTGTACAATTTTTATGCCTCATTTCTTGAAATATGTAGCATTAATTAGCTGGGACATTTTAGGCTTCTTTGGGAATGAAATTTGGTTGTTGGAAACTGTGCAGAAGCCCATCACACACACACACACACACACATGTGTATGTGTGTTAGGGTTTGTGTGTGCATGTATGTCTGCATATTTTAGTATATAATGGTATAAAACAGTATGCCTCTTTATGGCAAAAGTGAACTTAGTCATTTTATAAATAAAAGATCTATAAAATAAGTGCCTGACTGAAATAAGTACTGAACTTGATAAAATCAACTAAAACTCTTGAAGGTGGTGACTCAGCATGGCCACATTCCAGTGACTGAAAGCTGTAAAAGAGCAAATTGTAACATTAAAAGCTTATTCTCTTTGAGAAAATTTATTATTCTCAGATTCAACTTGATATTTTAATAACTTATACAAGACTTGTGTTGATATACAAAAGTTCAGTTTCAGTACCACCCAATAAAAAATGAATGAGAGAAGGAAGTGGGTTTGTGAAATGCTTGTTGTTGTTGCTGTTTAACTCTAAATGAGCCTTGCTTGAACAGATCTAATCATGATCATTCCATCTTTTTTGTATATTTAAGAGGACACTGACCAGTGTATCCTTCTTTTTCTAAGATGGGAGTGTGTGATTTGAGGATTACTCTTCTTAGCAGGTCAAGTGACCACAATAAGGCTCCCTCATTAGGAAGTGGTTTGTTGCATGTGCAGAGTATGTTAAATCAGACAAAAAAATGAAGTGTCTTTCTGAGCCATTTTGGTTCAGAAGTAGGTAGAAGAATTCTGAAAAGTTTTCAAAGAAATATTTAAGAGACCAAAAAATTTGACTGTAATTTGGATGGTATTTTTGCTTTCCTGATGCAGCACAGTTGTAGGTAATGTAGACAGTGTTCTTTACCTGTACAACTAGGGTTTTGTGTGAGGTGATATTAAGAGACACAAGAGTATATAGTATTAGTGACTCATTTGATCAATTTAGATGGGTCAAAGGTGAACCATATTTTCTTAGCAGATTTAAATTAAAGGTTTAATGAACAGAAGATATTGTATGGTTGGTTGATGTGGCTTGAGAATCCTCAATTAAGTAATAATCTGATGATTATATTGGAGAAGGAACAGTAATGATTGTTATAATGTAGGAATGAATAATGATATTGTGCTCAGATAATGATTTTATTAATGAACAAAAAATATTGCAATAATTCCAGAATGAAATGTAAAATGGTAAACTGTAATTCCAATTTTCTGTGAATAAGACTGTACTATAAACAAGTGCTTCACGGTGAAAATGAATAAATCCATCAAATGAGTCAATGTAAAGAAAATATCACCTGATAGAGTCAAATAAAGTGCCACATGATTGGATGAATAGGCATCAGCTAAAAGATAAATGCTGTGGGAGTAGGAAAACATCACATGATAGAACTGTGTCATTTTATTGGATGAATAAAAATAAACAATTAATAAACATTGTTTTGCATCAAGACAACTGGGGTTGTTTCAATGATGAGGTAAAGTTTGGGTTTTGAGGTTGGACAGAAGTCAAAAATGTTTGGATAGTTAGTATATTTGTCAGGGGTTCAAAAAGGTAAGGAGATTAATTGGTTCAGACAGTTAAAGGTAACAAATGAGTTGATCTTTGTGCTTGCATTATAAGGGAAGTGAGAGAAGAGAACTGGGTAAAGTTGTGTACATTGATGTCACCTAGAATGATGACTTCAGAGAGGTAGATATTTTGTATGTCAGACAAGAGATAATTGAACAATTATTGATAGCGGGAGGGTGACAGAAATAGCAGACAAATTTGAAGAAATATGGATAACAGATTTTCAGTAGTCTTTATTGCAAACATTTTGATGAGAAAGATAATTAGTGACTCCATATATATATGCACATCTCTCAGAAATAATAGTGTATATACTTTGGAGAGAAGAGAGACTGAGATTCAGAAATTTATGACGCAGAAAGGAAATAATATATGTTAAATTCAAATTATGATAAACGTAAACAAACAAACAAAGTTTGCTTTTAGAACCGTTGAGATGTCGTAGAAAGTTAAAGAAGTGATTTTAAAATTCTCAAATGCAGGATAATGCTAATAATATAGCCCGAACAGGATAAGCTACCCCTATTTTGCAGAAAAAGTGTTGGCGGCCAGCTATAATATATGGTTTTTGTGTGAGCAGAAGATGGTTCGTGGAATGTTGATTTAAATCCTCAGATTATGGAGTCGATAAAGGAGATATGTTTAGTTGTTTCTCATTAAAAAAAGAAAAAGCTTTGGCATTGTAGTTGCTGATGTTTAGCTTTAGGCTAGCTCTAATCAAGCAGACTTGTAATCAAAAACGTTCCAACTCTGACCATCCATCCTATCTTTTTATGTGTCAGAGATTACATTGGCCAATGAATTCATCTTTAGTTAAGCTGGTGTTTTGAAGAAGATTAAGCTGCCTGAGTGACCGTGTAGAAGCTTCTTAGTAGTGAGAGGAAATCAAAGCTTAGAAGTAGCATCTAACTACTACATCAATTGCTGTGAGTACTTTAGCTGGAAGTCAATGAGTTCAGATAAATACTGCACTTACTGGAGAACAGGATTTGGAATGATATGAAGGTGGGCTGAAAAGTTCATTGGCTGACTCTGAAGGAGTAATGTTAGAGCTGTGAAATCTTGCATGCATTAAGTTCAACACTTCTTATTAATAACTGTATTGTTTCTGTCCAAGTAAACTGACATTTGACTGTTCAAATAACACTTCAAAAGTAACTAGTAGTGACTTCCCTTGAAAATGGAAATAATTCAACATTGTGGTGTTATTAAGTACCTGCAGAAAAAGGGTCTAGCCCCCAAGGACATTCATGCTGACATGGTTGCTACATTAAAGGATGACACTCCAGTTTTATCCACAGTGCAAAAGTGGGCAGCTGAATTTAGGAAGAAAATGGAGTGTCTTGAAGATGACCCAAGGTCTGAATGTCCTGCAACTGTCACCAACGAAGAAAACATTTATTGACTATAAATCATATAATCAATGCTATTAGCACATTCCATGAGAGAGTTGAGAATATTCTGCTCAATGAACTTGGTATGATGAAGGTTTCTGCTCAGTGGGTGCCATGTTTTCTGACACTTGATCAAAAGTACACTAGGCTGATCACATCATGGGAATATCTGAAATTGTTTGAGGCAGATCCAGCTGGTTTCCTTGAACACTTCATCACTTTGAGCCAGAGACAAAGAGACAATCCATGCAGTGGAAACACCCCTCCTCACCTGCTCCAAAGAAGACTAAGGTTATTTCATCTGCAGGGAAGGTGATGGTCTCAGTTTTTTGGGATGCAAAAGGTATTGTGCTTATTGACTATCTTCAAAAGGGCCACACCATCAATAGAGAGTACTATGTCAACTTGCTGAGGGAGTTATGAAAGACTATCAAGACCAAGTGCCCATGAATACTTACGAAAGGTTTCTTGTTTCCCCAGGACAAAGCTGTAGCACACAAGTTCTTGCTTTCAATGGCTGCTGTGCATGGCTGTGGCTTTGAAGTGATTGATCACCTTCCTTATTCTCCTGATTTGACCTCATCTGACTATCATCTGTTTCCCAACATGTAAAAACACTTGGCTGGGAACCAGTATTGCCGTGATGACAATGTCATATCTGCTCGATGACTTTTTTGACCAACAGAACGAAAGCTTCTTCACCAATGTGATTCAAGCATTGCATCACCAATGGAAGAAGTGTGTGGACTGCAAATAGGACTATGTTGAAAAATAAATTTCATTTTGTCACATTCCATAAAAATACCTTGGTCAACCTATGAACTTTTCAGCTGGTTAGACAGCAACCTCTTTGGGTGTTGCCTACATATCTAATCTATTTTACGATTTTTTGATGAGCCTTTGATGAGATATTCTTTCTGCAGGTAATCTTTGACAGTCTTTAGCACTACCCAATGAAAAGTACCAAGTGAACTTTGCTAAATCTTTCTGTGATCAGGAAGGGATCTTAAATTAAGTGGTATGCAAAGTTGTTTTCATTCTCATCCTGAGAGCCTTGTATGTTTATTTTTATACTTGTGCTGAAAAGGTTGTCTTATAAGTAATCATAGTCATCTGTGATCTAAGTATGTCTTTTATTATGACAAGACCAATGTTCTAGAAACCTTTTTTGCAACTGAAGATACCACAGACGAAGTTTTTGTGTAAATGAAAGAAATGGGTTAGCATTACTGCAGAAAATGTAGGATTATGTTTGGAAACAGTATTTACAAACAAAAATCCCAAGGAATTGTGTGAAATTTAAAGATTTTTTTTTGCATGTAGTATTTGAGACCTTCTATATTGACAATAGTCACTCAATGAGAAACAAAGCATCAATAAACATTGGTAAGATTTGGTGGCTCTTGATTTTTAAAAATAATTTCTATATTTAACAGGAACCATTTTCATGAACTTTTTCAAAAGAAATGTGTCTGTTTTTTATATAATTCCATTTATGTCTAGAATGCTTGATTGTGGGTATTAAATTGATCTGTGTACTATTAGACTGATTTCATTGAGAGAATGAAATGTAAGTTTGACCTCAACAGAATTTGAACACAGAATGTAAAAAAACCATTACTAAAAATAAAGATCTTTTTATCCACTGCTTTAATAATTCTAATCCCAAATGATTAGAGTCATTGATTTTATTACTGCATAATGCAATGATCACACTGCATTACATATGTTAAGAGAACATGTTTTTGAAGAAGCTATATGGAGACAAACCACTGTTTCTCATACTGGGAAAGGGCTATAGGAGAAGGGAAGGGGTCTGTTAAGATTGATAAAATGGTCAACAAATTGCCATGGGTAATAAAATCAAAATGATTTTCAACTTGTTCAATACTATGGTGAAGGAAAATAGAATTATACAAATGAAAACTTTTTGTCTTTTGAATTATAGAAAAGAGAAAAAAGCACTTCACTAATATATTTTATTGTGAATATTTGCCAATATGAGAATTTGAGGGCTAAACTATTATTACAGCCATTGAGCTATGGCTGTGTTATTTCTTAACTTCTAGTTAGCACTGACTGGGCAGAAGTATAGTCAAAATGACCACATTTCCTTTCCTCAAGAATATTGACTCAAAGACTACATTATACAATAAGTTCATTTATAAAACGGTAGGATGTTATTTGAGTGAGATTTCGCTACCACCTTTACCAGTTTAACTATATAAAGATTTTTCTTGAATGCTTTTCGTGTGTAGTTGAGTAAGGTACATAACTCTGTTTATATCAATCTTATTTCCTTGTCTCGTATCCAAGTAAATTAATAGTAAAGCAGCCAGCTTTAAAAAAGCTGACCACATAATATATCCTGTTGTTATATTTGGCTATAATACAGTGAAAAGAAGAAAATATCAAAATGAGCAAAAATAGTGTTGTTTATGTTCATACTTGACTTAGTTTCGCCTCCAAATATTCTTCACGAAAACTGATCCAAGGGACGTAACTCTGAACCTTACTAAATAGAAGAAACATTCTTTTAGAAGACTTTCAGAGCCACAACAGTAATTTCAAAACATTGGATGGTCATTAAGTTCACCAACGTTATCCAAACGGTACACATAAAACTGTTTTGCATCAACCTAGTAATCACCTTAAATAGTTGCGACCACATGTAAGCATGCAATCTTATCACATAACAATGACTAATGTGCAAATGTTTAGCGACCTATTATTTTAGCTTAAATTCTGCCAGGATTTACTTTCTTTTTCATGCTTTCAGGGTCGATAAAATAAGTACCTGTTGAGTACAGTAGTAGATGAAATCGATATGCACTTCCCCACCAAATTTCGGACCCTGCGCCGATAGTAGAAAGAATTATACAATAAATATAACACCATTAAAGAACTAAAGTAAATTGATTAAATTTGAAGGAAAATAAAATAACACTAAAATAGCATTTTTATCAACAGTGTAAATATGGTAAAAATGAAAAAAATTCCGTTCAGTCGGCATTGTCAAGTTGTTAATCTGAAACACAACTCGTAGTTAATTTTGTGAATCAGGATAACTGAAGATTAGTTTTGCTTCTGAAAAAATATTTTAGAAATTCAGTCTTGTGAAATAATTTATCTGTTACCTAAGGTATGACTATTTTAATAGAGAGAAATAGACACACACGTGTGTGTGTGTGTATATATGTATGTGTGTGTGTTTGTGTATCATCATCATCATCATCATCGTTTAACGTCCGCTTTCCATGCTAGCATGGGTTGGACGATTTGACTGAGGACTGGTGAAACCGGATGGCAACACCAGGCTCCAATCTAATTTGGCAGAGTTTCTACAGCTGGATGCCCTTCCTAACGCCAACCACTCAGAGTGTAGTGGGTGCTTTTACGTGTCACCCGCACGAAAACGGCCATGCTCGAAATGATGTCTTTTATGTGCCACCCGCACAAGAGCCAGTCCAGGGGCACTGGCAACGATCTCGCTCGAAAACCCTACA
>NC_068984.1:59857605-59859199 GCF_001194135.2 Octopus bimaculoides
GTGCAACCCATATCCATGAGGGCTTGTGCTTCTCTTGCCCCCACCATAAGCCTCACTACAGGCAATGTATGGTGGTGTGCCTTCAATCGGTCGTGGCTGCATCAGAAATACACCACCATTGGCCTTCAGTTCTGTGCATTCCCTGACCATGTATGGTCCTCGACATCTGAAGTATATGGTCCCCTGTCCGTTTACCTTGCCAGACTCTTGCTGTTGTTGTTTGCTGCCTGTCTCGTCGTCCCATTTGTAACTGCTGTCACTGTTGCTGCTATGTCACGAGTGTCGCTTTGCAACAACACCCATGATTTGTTGATCATCTCTCCTACTGAGATTGTTTTGATGCCCAGATGTATGGCTGGGGAAACCGGTCACAAAAGCTAGCTTCACCATCTGCTCCATCGCTGTCCCAGTAAATCCTGCTTAGGTCACTAACCTCCTAATCTTGCTCTTGCAATCATCTTTCTGCTTCCCAGTCCATCTCACTCTCATGAGCTTGCTGTAAGCTTTAAAAGCGTCCTTAAGCCGCTCTTCAATTTTTTCTGCTTTCTCTTGATCTGCCTCATTCATCTCCAGATAGAGATTGAGTACACTGCCTTCTAAGTACAAAGGCATAAGGCTAACCACATCTATTCCCTGCAGCTTCGCCATGAGTCTCACCTTCTTTATCCAGGCCATCACATTGCCTTCCCCAGTGAATGGTCTCAACACATCACTACCGATTCTGATTTTTGTGGCTATTGCAAAAAAGAAAAATGAAGAACAAGAGCAACAGAAAAATATAAAAAATCCACTTCTTGGACGTATCCTCACAGCTGGTAACAACATACCAAAATAGCTTGTGGTTTGAAGGCATGTAAAGTCGCTCTTACTTTGACTTGCAATAGGGTACTGCCGGTAGATTGTTCAATTCTTAGCACGTGTTGTCATGACCTCTCTATTGCCATGTCTTTCCTCTGTTGCAGATAGCATGAAAAAGGGGGAATCTTTTCTTCTTACTTGCTTACATGACATCGTCTCTCCCAGTTTCGGTTTTCCTTCCACCACAAAAATGACTATGCTAGGAGACATTTGGACAGAATTCTTGTTCAAGCAACCCATATAACCCTTATCTTTTATCTTTTACAAGTTTCAGTCATTAGACTGTGGCCATGTTGGGGTACCACCTTCAGGAATTTTAGTCAAGTGAATTGACCCCTGTACTTACGTTTTGTAAAGTCTGGTACTTATTCTATTAGCCCCTTTTGCTGAACTGCTAAGTTACAGGGATGCAAATACACCAACACTGGTTGTCAAGTGGTGGTGGGGGCATATAGACACAAACACACGCACACACACATATATATTTTGTGAATTTTCCGAAGTCCTCGCCCCACCCACTTGGAAAAGATTTTCCCCACAAATTTCTTTATAATCGTAATGTATGCCGTTTGAAAAGTATTTCTATACAATTTCATTGAAAAAAACCCCATTTCTTAAAAGTTATGAGGGAAAAGCTCGGATCTTGTGAATTTTCGGAAGTCCTCTCCGCACCCTCTCGTTGCTTTGCGCGCATTTTTTTTTCATATTCGTTTCCTACATATTGTTTTACATCCAT
>NC_068984.1:59859514-59872087 GCF_001194135.2 Octopus bimaculoides
AAAAACATATTTCCTGAAATTGCAAATTATTTAAAATATAAAAATATAATTTTCAACAGAGAGAATTTATCAAAATAGAAAACAAATGAAGTTTGAAGTTTAAAAATAATAGGATCGACCACTCACGACTAGCTAGCTCGGACGCGCGAACTTTCGAGTAATAGATAGAGAGAGACAGACAGACAGACATATAGCTCGCTCCGGCCAGTCATGGTATTAGCTGTCAGTAGCCAAAGAATCGACAGGCCAGCAACAGGCATGCAGGCAGACAGACAGATACTTCACTAGCAGTGAGCACTTTCACTTCTGACAGCTAATAGCATGACAGTGCCTTTTCATTTCCGGGTCAAGATGTAAATATTAACCAACCAAAATTTTCATAATCGTATAAATTCTTATGTGTAGAACACAGATTTTCTGAAAATTTCATGTAATTACGTTATGAGGGGATATATGGGATGCATAAATCAGAATTCCACTGGCATGTGATGAATTTCGATTTTCGATCGTCATTATAATCACTAGGTGATGTGACAGATGTTTTGTTTTATGTGGATGTTGTTTTGTTTTTCGACACACACAAGTTATCAAGTAACGAAGCAACAATAGCAAAATTTCAAATAGAATAAAATAAAATAAACCCGATAAAGTTGTTTAAATGCAATGGGATAAGTTACTCGTCGCAAGTAACTACTAGGATTATTTAAAGAATATGACTTTTTAAAAAATAAAACACAAAGAAATTATATTTTAGAAGGTTAAACAGGTTATTGCAACGTTCATACTTTTCCCAAGACCATCAACAACGTAGACTTAATTCAACAGGAATCGAAACCAATTTTCGGACACAGTTCGTTGTGTACTGGCCTGAGTTTGATACCACAACAGTATTTACTACAATATAAAACGTACAGATAGGTAAACAGGAAATAAACGTAAAAGAAACCAAAGGGTTCCAGATGTATTAAGTCTGTGCATAAATATATTCACTCACTCAACTACTTCGGTTAAGAAGGAAACAGACATCCTCTTGCACTTTTAGAGAATTTAGGCCTCTTACATCGTCAATGTATTATCAAAGATTGATGTTTTATCGTTTAAAAAATCCTGGAATAAATTTTAGTGCATATTAACGATTTTAAACAATTTATAAAAATCCATATTTCCATTTTTCTTATTTTCTTTCGTTTGCTTTCCATTGACTACAGAAGCAAATAAAAATTGAATTGTTTATAATTTGTTTATGACTTAAGGGGTGTTAATTAGCGGATGACCTTCCAGTCCACACGTGTTTTTCTTGTTGACAATATGAACTGTTTGGTTTCTAAGTTTAAGCCCGTCATTCCTTCTAAATGGCACCACCTTACATTACTATGTCCAGCTCAAAGAAGTAGAAGTATCCTGGTGAATAGCATGATTTCTACCTGGCGTTCAAATTCCAATTCTGATTGGAAGAAAGCTGTGTCTGAAGCTGAAAAGGTGGTTGGATACCCTACCTCGTTTTTAAGTCTCAGGTACCTTCTGAGCGATGAACTGTCTAATGTTGCCCTTCAGATGAGAAAATTAGTCGGAACTCGTCACCCGTTGTTAAAGACAGCCAAGTGAGTTCTATATCAGCTCTGTTAACTATAATCTATTTAGGTTTCTCTTTCAGAATGTCTTACCGTTCCTTAGTGTTCTTTACGACTCTATCTCTCTTTTCCTTGTCATGTAAAATAAAGGTAAACAATGTCTCGCTGCTAAAGTGTTTTAAAATTACTCATTAATTTAATTTAGTGAAAAACGAGAGTATAATGGATTTTATCAATTAAGCAAGACCCGGTATCCACGGAAACCGGTGATGGTCTACATTCACATAAGTTAACTTCAATATGTCCACTGTATGGAAATAACAAAAAATACAGTGAGATAATGCGAAGCGTGAAATATCCCACGTTGCGGCGCTTGTTTTTATTCGGAGAGACACAAAGTTCATTATTTAGTTACGCTCTTCTTGGTCCTAAGTTCAAAAGCCACGCTTCTTCGCTTCCTCATCGGCATAGTATGTAATTTTTTTTGGTCTTTTGACACTCCTCAAAATAGACTGTCATTTCCCCCCCATGCAATATCTTAGTGTGTAAGAAAAAAAAATCCCTTCAAACTTTGACATTCTTTTATTATGGAATGTGGTTTAATAACGAAGAAGCAACTAAAAAACTACTATCATTATCAACAAACCCTTTAGTTGTGTCTAGCACGAAGACATTGGTCCTAAGATGTTCGCTGGGTTCCACCTGTTTCTTCTTTTTCTTTGCTTTTGTTTGATAATACCAATTTTGCCAGGTCACTCTTTTGCAGTGTGCCTTGTTGGGGATGTTTCCGACTCACTTATAAACTCTGCCGATCTCTAAGGATCGGTTACATAATCCATTCTGCGAATCAGTGATATGCTCATTGTTATATTTAATAACATACATCCTATGCCGATGATACCGCCTTCTGTTTTTTCGTAATTATGAACCTTCTATGTGATTGATCAACCTACTATAGATTGATCAATCCACTATAGATTGACCAAATCTCCCTCAAATCATACTCGACTATTTAGAAAATATGATATTGGATAATGTGGTCCTAGGTTCCTTGCACATAGAAAAAAAGACGGGTTGGTCACAATTAGAATGCTTTTGATGATAGGTCTACTCGATCAGAGGTAACATGGGGCTAAAGAACAACAATAAGAACATCTCCCTCTGTTGTCCTGTAATCCCTTACCACTGCTTCGAACGGTTTGTTAACTCTCTCTGTTTATACTAACTTTGAAACTAAGCTTTTCATTGTCTCTACCTTAGCCCACCCAATGTACGAGTCTTTCTTCTCATCTTGCTACTGTTTCTCATTCCCTATATTCTTTATTAAATGTTTTATCTTATTCTAGGGAAATGCTATAACTCCTCTCACCTTGTACACACGTTTTTGTTGTGTAGTCTCAAATCTGAGTGAGCAGATGAGTGGAAGATGGGTGGTTGACTGAACTATTAGATGCAACCCACTTATATATTCTAGCTATAACATGCATCTGCTGAGGGCCATACTTCCTATTACACCAGACTGTAAGAGATGCAGTGTGGTTACTTGTATACTTGACACGTTCTAGTCCAGCCTTTTTTTTTAATCTTCAATCAAGCAGGTCTTTGATGAAAGGCAATTTAACTATGAGCATCTCATCTCTGATTACATTATCCTATATTGTTTTAAAAAAGAAATTTTTGGAAAATTTATCAATAAAATGTATTGAAACTATAAAATGAATGAATGATTATGCTGATCTATATGGCTGAGGGTTGGGTATTTCAGACATAGGTACCACTCTTTCTCACATACTGTAGTCTTGTGCTGCACTCATACACTTTGCTATAGTCTACCCCGTTTAGACTTTGATGTCGTTGCTCTATCTTTATGTCTGTTGCCTGTGAGCCCATTTTCTAGTTATCCATCTCCTGAGGATGTAGGTACAGAGGTTCAGGACTCTGATAACATGGCCAAAATATTGCAGTTTTTGCTGCCTGGCCATCATCACTCACTTTTATTCTACTTCCATCTGCTTCAGGATTAAATCATTCATTTTGCAGGTCACTCAACTGATCCACAGGTTTACCTGTTGTATGTCATCTCAAATGTGCTTAGTTGCTCGGTGTCTGTTACCCTTAGGTCCTTATTTTATATTTTATCATCATACAATGCTTTTGGCCAGACCAGGGCTTTTAGAAGTTTCAGTCTGATGTTTTGCTGAGGTTGCAGTCTCTAGATATTGTATTGAATGACTGATTTAATCACTGATGTATAGTAAATATCTTTAACCCTTTAGCATTCAGATTTCTCTGTCAAATGTAATGCTTATTTATTCACATTGTTTTGAATTATTTATGCATTATCTCATAGATTCAAGATTTTGATGGTGCAGTTGTTTATTTCTAAAATGGCATTGTGAGAGACTGGGTCTGGCCAGTTTGAACATAAAACAAGCAGAATATTTTGACTGGATATGGACAGTTTAAATGCTAAAGGATTGAGGCAGTTTATAGTGTCCTTGTAGGTGTCATAGTCTAGAATAAATTTGAATACATGTGAAGTTTATGTAGTCAGCATTGAAGGAATCATATGTTTTTTCATAGAGTAAAAAAAAAGAGAAAAAGTATGTGTTATACACAAATAAATATGGTACAAACCAGAAAAGCTATCTATAAACTCTGGCATGAATAATAAAGGTTCCAGGGGTTTAGATATATCTAAAAATAGCATCAAACTGACAGGATTTAAAATTCAATTCAGTCACTCCTGCCTGTGAACTCGTAAATTATATTTAAATGTAAAATCAGCAATCTGTTTCATGGAATTTATTATTATACATTTGATTACTACCAGTACTTTATGCTCTTAGCTCAAATCCAGCCAGGATCAGTTTTGCTTTTTATCCATCTAGGGTTGATAAAATAATCTACCATTCAAATACTTGGGTTTGATGATATTCCCATAAAACTGCTGGCCCTGTACCTAAACCAGAAATAATTATTATACAACAATTATTGCATAACAATCACAATTTATGGGTTCAATCTTTGGTTGAATAACAGTTTATCACTAATGAAAGATCATCATCTCTTGTTAACTAAAATTAATGTTAGGAAAACAGGAAAGTGTTGAATGGACCAGGTTTCATGTTTCTAATTGTAACCCTTTCATTTTAATCTTGCTACTGGCACAATTTCAACATGTCAGGGCTATATTCAATAGTGTTTAAAACACAGTGTTTATATTAGCTTCAACTTATTTTGTACATTTATTCATTTGTTCCCAATAGTAATTAATCAAGGTGGCAAATTAACAGAATTGTTAAAGTGTTCCATGGAATACCTTGTGATATTTGTTTTTGGCTTTTTGCATTTTGAATTCAAATATCATAAGGGGTCGATTTTATTTTTCATCTTTCTGGCGTTGATAGATTGATAATTAAATGCTAGTCAACTATTGAGATTGATAGTTAAATACTGATCAAGTGTTAGATTTGATTCTTCTCTTTCTGAATTGGCTATGTTGCACTGTGAGAAGAGTTGTGAGGAACCATTCATTGCATCATTTGTTTTTTCTCCAGAGCTATCCAAGAATGAAGCGTTTTGAAGTACACATGGTAGACAAATTAAGAAAGAAGAGAGCAAAGCTTTTTTGTCACAGATTATGACCTAGTTACTGACTCTCCATCCGAGTGACCTGTATTTTTAAATATCCAGTGAAAAATTTGAATCTTTCTGAATTGACGGGCACCACTTGTTTTCTTAATGAAACACTTTCAAACTTGGGATACTGGTAGAATGTGTCATATAAAACATCTTTTTCTCTTAGCCTTCTTAACAAAAATTTCTACATTGCAAGTTATTTCATGTTAAAGTTGTCTTATTTCTGTAATTTCAACCAATCACTGATGTCTATTCAGCTGAATACAGTTACTGCTGTTTTTGTAAACAATAATTTTTGCCGGTGTCAAGATCGTTATTCCCTAGTAAGGGTTTTAGGGTTAGGGTTTGGGTTTTAGAGTTAGAGTTAGGGTTAGGGTTATGAGTTAGGTTATGGCAAAAATAATCCTAATCCTAACCCTAACTCTAAAACCCTAACCCTAAAGCTAAAACCAGTACAAACGCACGAACGATGTTATAAATAACAGTACCGCCAATAGTTGTTGTTGACAAACAACAGCACTAATTTTATTCAAGGGAAAAGATCCCATTACACCGCTAGAATATGTTGTTTATATTCCATAGCAGTAATTGTTTTCACCTCAATAGACGTCAGTGATTGGTTGAAATTACCGAAATACGACAATTTTTTACATGAAATAACTTAGAATACAAAATTTTTTATCTGTTCTATAACACAAAATATACAAGTATACGAAGTTTGAAAGTGTTTCGGTACCAAAAACACTACATAAAACATAAATGAAAAGTGGTGCCCATCAATTCAGAAAGATCCAAAGATATTTCTTTTTGATACTTAAATATTTTATATACTATTGTAAACTTATTTATATGATATTCTTCCCAAATTCAGAAACTTGATGTTGATATCTAAATTTAATATTCAAAACGAAATTAAAATTTCTTAATTTCTCTGCTGGTTGTATTTTCATGCAATTGAATATTCTTTTCTTCAGAGGTCTACTGCATGATAGCAAGCAGAATCTACAAACATGTGGTCTTATTATTCTTCTAATTGCTAAAGCTGCTGGCTCTTGTCCTAATTCCACTCTTGATGACACCAGGGTTGGTGGAATTTACCCAAAGTAAGTATTATTCACAATTAAGTAAGTATTAAATATCTGTTTCGGTTTTAGATATTTTCACAAATATTTTTTTAGAAATAGCATATTGGAAACCTTAGTATAATTTGATAACTGGGGAAAAAAAAATGCTCTGAATAGTGCAATTCACTGTATTACTAACTTGTTGTTTAGTCTTAGCTCTGATCAAGCAGACCTCCAGCGATGAAAATCCCATTTCTTTTTTACATCTTGGATTACATTGTCAGATGTGCACTTTACTGGTTTATCATCAAGTCTACCGTTGTCATTTGTTTTGACAACCATCCCTGTATTTTTTCAGGCATATTATACCTTAGATTATGTTACTTAATGTATTTTTTGAAGACAGTAGGATATTTGAAGGTGATTTGGCTACCATTTTTAGCAGGTTGAACAGCCACCTAGAGGCTGCTATCCTTTTTTAAGAGGTGCAACCAGTCTGAGTTGCCTAAAAACTGTTTTGGTTCAATGATACGAAATTTCTGTTTTTAAATAATCTTGATTAAAATCTTCCATCAAAATTCTATGTTAATTTATATTCCAAACACCAGTTTAAAAATTACTAAATTAATTAAATAAACTCTTTATTATTTTCAAAATTAATTGAAACACGGTGTATTTCAACAATAATATGATAGCAAAAAAGATTACAATGTTGATGACTGAATATCATTTTATGTTTTATGTTTTCAGCCAGCGCTGTCTTGCTGAGTTAACTGAAATGATTCATACAGCTACTCTTATTCATAAAGGAGTTTTAAATCTGAAGACAGTTGACAAAAGTGAGAAACGCAATTTAGACTTTGGTAACAAAATGGCCATTTTGAGTGGTGACTTTCTTTTGGCTTCTGCATGTTCTGCACTTGCTAAATTAAACAACACAAAAGTAAGTCCACATGTTCTATTATAAATACATGTCTTTATTTATATTTTATTGTTTTTTTTTTACACTCATTTTGGTTCCTGTGCTAGCATATGAGTGAAGTAGTTATCACGAATTTTGTAGTTTTTATACCATTAGAGCAAAGAAGTGCTTCTGCTAATAGCTACTGCTCTTCATATTGTCCATTTTAATGTTTCTACCCTTTCAATGTGGTAAACTGGTACAACCATTAAAGCTCCAAATAGAATGTCTTGCAATTGAATTTGTTCTGGCTCTCTAAACCCTGAAATCAAATCCTTTTGAGGCCCAGGTTGTCTTACATTCTTTAGTGCTAAGTATTGAGGTTGATTCTTTTCTCGTCTATCTCTTTCTGTCTATTCTTCCTTTATTTTTTTAGAGTTGGCTATTGGCAACAAGATGGTGCTCATAAAATATGAAACCGTCTTTGTAGTTACCCCACAAAAATTCCATAACAAGTACTCAGCTTGTCAGACCTGTTGACTCTTTTAATGAAGGCCCTTCATATTACTAAGTACTCAACCATTAATTGAAAGTACATGTCAATCAGGTTGAATAAGATAGCGAAGTAATGTCCCTTTACATTTATCTACAATATAAGCTGAAATAAGGTATGAACTGATCTTTAGCTTAAAGATTTGGTAATATCCTCATCTTGAGTGTTGCTTTCACTATGTTTTGAGTGTTGTATGTTCCATCCTTCTTCAGGCGTGTTGTGTTGAACCTAGATGTTGAATTGGAATTTCGAACCTAACCTTTTTATTTGATCCATGGCGGGTACACTGTTCTCATTCTGCTTTCTGCATTTCATGACATGTTTTTTACTTCAGCTGGGATTGAACTCAGAACCTCTAAGTAACTGTACTGCAAGCAATAAAAATTTTAAGAAATACTGAGAGCAGAATGAGAACAGTGTAACCCCATGAATCAAATAAAGAGTTAAGTTCGAAATTCTGATACAACAACTGAGTTCAACACAAGACACTTGAAGAACGCTGGAGTATGCAACAGCCAAAATGTCGTAAAAAGCAACAATCAAGAAGATACCAGTCTGACTAATATAAACAATATACATAATATGAATTCCTCATATCAGAAATATAAAATTGTAATCCAAATATGTTATTGATATATAATGTCTCTTGTCCTGTGCTTTCAGCTGATAAAATAATACAATTTCTGATAATTTTCTGTCCTTAAATGAAAAACTATATGAATTTCTAATGATAAGTGCGATATCTGTAAGGGTGGAGAGGTCTAGTCTATTGAATTACACTTGAGATATTTTAACATTTAGTCAAGTGTTTTGAGTTTTTTTTATATCTCATTTGAAATGTGTCCCATAAAAGTTTTTTTCTAATATCCTACCATATATAATACCTATCGTGATTTTTTGGGATTAAATTATTTTAAAAACCTTATAACACCATGTCTTATACTCATTGTGACACAACTATGATAAGAGTGTGTTGGCACTCCATCGCTTACGACGTCGAGGGTTCCAGTTGATCCGATCAATGGAACAGCCTGCTCGTGAAATTAACGTGCAAGTGGCTGAGCACTCCACAGACACGTGTACCCCTAATGTAGTTCTCGGGGATATTCAGCGTGACACAGCTGACCCTTTGAATTACAGGCACAACAGAAACAGGAAGTAAGAGTGAGAGAAAGTTGTGGTGAAAGAGTACAGCAGGGTTCGCCACCATCCCCTGCCGGAGCCTCGTGGAGCTTTTAAGTGTTTTCGCTCAATAAACACTCACAACGCCCGGTTTGGGAATCGAAACTGTGATCCTATGACCGCGAGTCTACTGCCCTAACCACTGGGCCATTGCGCCTCCACTATGATAAGAGTAGATAGTCTTTTATAATCCAATGTAGCAGTTTTTAATATTCCATTTTGTATAAGGCAGCGAGCTGGCAGAATTGTTAGTACACCAAGTAAAATGCTTAGTGGCATTTCATCCATCTTTATGTTTTTTGTTCAAATTCCACCAAGGTTGACTTTGCCTTTCATCCTTTTGGGAGTTGATAAAATAAGCGCCAGTCAAGTATTGGGGTCGATGTAATCGACTTAGCCTCTCCCGCAAAACTGCTGGCCTTGTGCCAAAATTTGAAACCAATATTTCATTTCATATAAAATTTATTATTATAGTAAAAGAAATAATTATTATTGTGTTATTTCTTAATAAAAGTGATGGGGAAATGTTTGTAGCTTAATACTATGTATTATACACATACTTAATTTCAATTAGATTTTGGTGAAAAAAAATCCATTTATTATATTTGAAGTTCTACAGTAATTGTGTATCATTTATGTTGTTAGGTTGTAGAAATTATATCAGAATCAATTAAAAAAATCATGGAGTCCCAGTTTACCAGTTTCATTGATTCTGATGGTAATGGACTTTTGAAAGAGACAATTACATTTAGTGACTGGCGCAACCAAGCTTACCTTTCTTATGGTAATTTGCTTGGATATAGCTGTCAGGCTGTCACACTTCTTGCTGGACATGGAATTACTGTACAAGAAAATGCTTACAAATTTGGCATCAACCTTGCATTTGCACACCAAGTAAGTTTATTTTATTTATGTATGTCTGTGTGTGTGTATCTGTTCTGCCAAAATCTATGTGAGATTTTTGTTGTTCTCATGCTGTGTGTGTGAATCCCATGAGGGCTTTATATGTTGTAACAACTACATTGTGTCTTTTTTTATAATTACACATAATCAATAAATGCCCCTTTTATTTTGTATTCAAATAAACAATAATACTAAACATATTCACACAAACATTCAATATATTAATAGTCCAACGGATGAATTAACATATATATCTATATTTATAAGTTTGGCTGATAACTCATGAATATTTGGTGATCTTCTGTGTCTGTTTTTTATTTTTTAATTGTTTGTGCTTATATATATTATGTTTCTTTTAACTTATTATTTAATGGGTTGCTACACATTGTCTCTTAGTTTGTTTACATTAAGTGAATTCATATATATATATATTACTGATTTTAAAAGTGTTATTTTGAACATGCTGTGTAGAATTTATGAGAAACTTCTCTTGTGTACAAAAGCATAACTGCTGATATATGTAACACACACACACACACACATACATGTACACATATATACATAGCCATTTTCTCTTTCACTTAGACAAAATATTTTGCATTACATGAAGAGTTTTCCATAAAAATAAAATGAACTTTGTTGCATATCAACAATCAAGAGAGAAAGCTGCCAGGAAATTTTAAACACTGGAGCAATCTACTGTTCTTTTCTTGCAAGGAAAATGGACATTGATTATAGCTTTTGTAAGTTATGGACATTAATTCATAGACTTGTCGGTTGTTCCAAAATTGTGAGATCAATGTGGTTTGATATTTAGTTTAAACGTTTGTAGTTTAATGCCTGCAGGGAAAGATTTCACTGCGAGTGATTTCTAGAGAATTATAACTCAGAGGAAGATGGATTGGGCCAAGTGTTTAGTATAGGTTTGTTGGGTATGAGATGTTTTGGCACTGCTGTTTAGATGCTGCCTATTTGAAGCTACTGATTCATTGTTGACTTATTTGACATCGGATGTTTTATCGTTTCTTTTGTTCTCACCTCCACCACTCTCCCTCTGTTTATGTGTGTGAGCATATATCTCTTTATGTGTATGAGGAGAGAAAAAGTGTGTCAGTTGTGTTCACTTAATAAATTGTAATGTATCTCTTTCTCTTTATTTATCTCATCATCATCATTTAATGTCTGCTTTCCATGCTGGCATGGGTTGGATGGTTTGACTGAAAACTGGTAAGCTGCACCAGGTTCTGATCTGATTTGGCAAGGTTTCTATGGCCGGATGCCCTTCCTAACTCCAATTACTCTGAGAGTGTAGTGGGTATTTTTACATGCCACCAGCATGGGTGCTATTGAGCTAACACCAGTATCGACCTTGACTACGGTCTCACTTGGCTTCACAGTATATCGCCAAAAATCTTGGTTACTTGTCATTGCCAGCATGGGTGCCAGTCAGACAGCACTGGCATTGGCAATGACTACAATTTCACTCGGTTTGACAGGTCTTCACAAGCACAGCATATCACCCAACGATTGAAGGGTGCTTTTAATGGGCCAGTTATGTGACATTGGCATTGGCCATGATTTCAGTCTCACTTGGCTTGATGGGTCTTCTCAAGCATGGTATTTCGCCAAAGGTTCTGGTCACTTGTCATTGCCTTTGTGAGGCCCAACATTCAAAGATTGTGCTTCACCACCTCATCCCAGGTCTTCCTGGGTCTACCTCTTCCACAGGTTCCCTCCACTGTTAGAGTCTGACACTTACACTCTGTTGTGCAAGCACACTGACATTACACATCCAGCAAAGCACTCTAGCTTCATTTCTTACAAGCCTACGCATGTCCTCAGCAGTCACAGTCCATGTTTCACTGCTGTGTAGCATGGCTGTTTGCACACAGGCATCATAGGTCTACCTTTCACTCTGAGCAGGAGGCCCTTTGGAGGTAGGAGCTTTCTGAACTTTATCCAGCCTATTCTTATTTTAGCAGCTACGCTTTCAGAGCATCCACCTCGGCTACTGACTTGGTCACCTAAGTAACAGAAGCTATCAATTTCTATTTTTTTCTGCCCTGGCATTTGATGGAATTTATTTTCTGTACATTTTTACTGTTAATTGTACCTGTGCACCTTCCACACACAAAAACTATTTTCACTGTTAACCTTCCTCTGATAATGCTGCACCTCTTATGCGTCCATAACTTACACAAGGTACATCTTATGGAATTTCTTCATCTTATGGAGTATCTGTATGTGTATATTTTTGCAGAACGTGTGTGTGTGTGTGTGTCTGAGTGTGTTTGCCTCCAGTGCCAAAATGTACTAAATCACTCCAGTGCCACAGCTGTACTAAATCAGTAGCTGCACTTAATCATCTCATTTCGAGGTTTGTCAGGACAAGCAGGTGACACAAGTGATACAGGTGAGAAGAGGAAGTTAATAACCTGGTGCAAAACTCAACATATGTACGTTTCAGAACAAAGTGTTAGACGAGTATAGAGTGGTAATAAGAAAAAGAGATGATACAGGAAAAACAATGGTTATGTTATACACTTCATTAGCTTACAACTGCTTCTGCTATAAGATGTAGTGGACTCTTGTGCCTACACACAGACACAAACACATATACATATGTTTGTGTGTGTGTGTATATATATATATGTATATATAATTAATTCAATAATACGATAAGGTCTTTTACAAGAACTTGCTAGCTATATGTATATATATATATGTATATATAATTAATTCAATAATACGATAAGG
>NC_068984.1:59872456-59877889 GCF_001194135.2 Octopus bimaculoides
GACTCCTCCCTTCCCCCAAAATTGGTGTCCTTGTGGCAAAATTTGAAACCATTATTTTTAATAATAATGATAATTAGGATCTTTTCTGTTTGGCTGCACCTGTAGAAACTTCAAAGTTTATTGAAAATTTTAAAAGTTGTAATTTTCTATGCTGAATCTCAGGATAATGTTACACTTTTTCCAGAAAAAAAAAAAAAAAAAAGTTATAGTGGTTTAAAGTTTGATAATTTTTACCCAGTTAGAAAACAGGATTTGGAAGCTGTCATTTTGTGTGTGAATATATTGTGCATAGAATATATTTGTCAACACATGTGCTTTCTCACAGACAAAAGGGTTCTCATGTTTGGCTTGTTACTATGGAAATTGGCATGAATGTGTCTGTGGCTTATGATTGGCTCAATTTACCCTAAATATGCAAACTTTAAAAGCTAATAACTCTTTATTTATTGATTTATGTCAAAAATGAATTTCCTGGCAAAAATTAACATACATCATTACATTATTACACTGAATATGAACAGAAATTGAAGAAATTGAAAAGTGGCAACCAGACAGAAAAGATCCAATAATAATAATAATAATAATAATAATAATAATAATAATAATATAAAAAAAAATACAGACAAATACATAACCAAAACACCAGGGCTTGTGAATATATATGTAACGGTTGATGTTTTTGTGAAGGCTGCGAGTCTCTTGTTCGGGGTCACCAATGTAACGGTTAATATTTTTGTGTTGTGTAGTCGATGTGTCACCCATTGTAACGGATAAGTATTATTTACCAATTGTACTGGTTATAAGATGAACGATGAAGATGATCAACATTTTTATAGAAATATTTATTTACCGTTACTTTATATGTTGCCATACCACGACAGGTAGGCCAATGTAATAGTATAACAGTTTGTACGTAAAGCATACAAGGTAAAGAATTTCGGCCTGTATCTGTATGTACACTTTCTCATAGTAGTATTTATATATAGAGAGAGATGGTAGTGTTAAAGAGGAAAGGATGCGAACTCGTATTAGTTATAATGTGTGCGATGTTGTCTCACAGTGGCTGACAGTAAACTTCTTTCTCCCTCTGGCCGTTTGTCTTTTAGGGGCTGCCTGCTTGTGTCCATGGCTCTAGATGTCCAGTCGTCACTGACTGGTGACTAAGCTGTTGAGTCGTCACCGACTGGTGACTAAAGAGGAAGCTTTGCTTGGGGTCTCCTGTTTTATAGCTATCTAGAAGGGTAGTGAGTGCAAAGGATTTAGCTGGCGGTCTTGTTTATCTCTATTCTAGATTTGATGGAGTAGAAGAGGTCAGAAAGGGTCAAGTGGTGGAGACACCGCTTCGGCCTAGCTAAAGGCGTCTGGGACATATCTAACTGCTGTCAGATCAAAACCGTTGTTCCACCGCGGGAAAAGTTCTGATGCAGTGTTAATTCAAATTTGGGCATAGTGGATCGAATCCACTTCACGCCTGCAAGATTCCTATATATATAACATACAGAAAATAGCACTACTATGCACTGCACACATCCTATGTAAAGCACTTTCATTACAATGAAAATAACAATCCCAAAACAAACCACAACACATACCCAAGGCACACACAGCTGCACTCAGTAGTGCAGTGATCACATAATTCTTGAGTTATTACTGTTGATGTTTCAATAATATGTTACAAATCTGCACCCTAACCAATGTCTAGAGTTCTCTTTGAACAACAATTTAATTAATAACCATATATTTTAAATCCTTTAGCATTCATATTACTCTGTTAAATGTAGTGTTAATACTTAATTATTCGCATTGTTTTGAATTAATCAGGTACTATCTCACAACTTCAAAACTTCGATGTTGTGACTGTTTATTTTTCAGAATGATATTGTTGGGTAGGTGTGAGAGGCCAGATCTGGCTAGTTTGGGCATAAATCAAGTAGAATATTTGGAAGAGAGAGAGAGAGAGAGAGAGAGAGAGAGAGAGAAGACTATTATAATGAAGTGCTAGACACTAGAGATTAATTCAGACTTATTGTCTGTGTATAGGACATTCTGCTAAGTAGATTATCTCCCTTGGCTAGGCGGCCCTCCATGCAGACAGTTCTACTTCCACGGACTGTCCAAGCCATTGTTGTTGTGTGTCACGTCATATCATGAATATTAAGGGACTCGAGTTAAAGAATTATTTGCGATTACATGGACAGTATGTTACTGGAAAAAAGGCGGATTTGGTTGAAAGGTTAAAAGGTAGGTAATCTTCCAGTTTAGTGAGGTAAAAAAAGTAAATAAAGATACAAGGGAAATAACTTAACGTCTTACTAGTATAATTCGTACTACTCTGAAATGTGTTTTTTTTTAGCTGTTTTTAAATAAATCACACACGTAATTGAAGTTAACTGTTTATATAATCACACACGTGATTGAATATCATAGTACCTGCTGCACAACAACTTATGGTAATCTTCCAGTATAGGGAGATAACGGTTAAACCAAAGCGTTTGACCCGAGCTAAAAAAAAAAATTTAAAAAATTAGTGTAATAGGTGTAAGACAACTTGCTGTGAACGAATATGAAGAAAAAAAATGCGCGCTCGCGAACAGGTGGGGTGGGGAGAGTACGGATAATACTAGTAAGACATTAAGTTATTTCCCTTGTATTTTTATTTACTTTAAAATTCTTACGATAAAGAATGTCAATGAATTAAAAGAAACAGACTAGAAGTGTACTTCAGACCGGAATAAGCAGAAACTTGTATCTCATCTCGGTGAAGTTTTCCCTGATCCTAATGTGCTGAAATCAGATTTGACTAAAGATCTTCATAACTTGCCGAATTTTACGGATAATGATGTTTACAACTGCCTTGTGCTACGGATGAAGGCAAAGTGAGTTAAGGAATGGCATATTTTACCATGACAGGCACGTCCACAACATTGAATATCACGATGTTACCGAAAACAGCTCTCACTGCATTGTCCAGTGTCTGGTAATCCCGTCAATACCCAACATCTAACAAAAAGAACAATCCTGACCACAGAGTGTCAAAGGTTACTGGCAATGTGCATTCAGCTGATTGCAACTGCATTGCAGGGAAAGAGCATGCTTAATTATTTTGACTTTTTCCCCTTGTATAAATAAATTATATTTTTTATGGATGTAAGTAAATAAACGTATAATTAAAACAATAAATAATAAATAAACGACACTTAATGTTGAATATTTTTTTATCCCTATCATATTTATCAAATACAAACGCACAGTCACATACACATATCTCTAAAGTTTATCTAATAAACAGATGGCAAGGGGTGATCTGTTGATAGTCCATTAGAATTGACGAAATGCTAGAGCAAATCAAGTTATTTAAAGTGTAAACAAAGTCTTTCCTCACAAGTCTCAATGTCTGAAGCCAAATACGACCAATAGCGACGTTTGCAGAGTATCTATGAAGTGAAATAACTTTGCTGTCTACACTCTTCCATCTATAATTTCTAGACATGTTATTAACTGGTCATACAGTCTATGAGTCGGTAGCCCGCGGAAGTAGAAGCTAGTCACATACAAGAGAGTTCCAATTAAGGTCGGATGTACTCTAAAGCTTTAGAAATGTAAAAGTATGATGTAAGAACGGTAACTCTTGTTTCAAAATGTAATTTAGAGTTACTTCCCCAATCTGAAAATGTACGTGAATCAATTGTATGTAGAATATTTGAATATATAATCAAAAGTATTGAGAATATTTGAATATACAATTAGAATTAATTACTGCTTGACTGATCAGAATGTTTCAAAAATCAATAGATAGCTGTGACAGTCTATTGTCTCAGAAAAAGTACATACTAAAAACAATTTCAAGAATAAAAGTCAGCGTTCTAATCTAAGGGAGGTAATTCACTAATCTCTTAGACATATAAGGGAGATAATTTGTTTCAAGTATGTATTAAAAAAATACTGCCAATTAAAAAATACATGTAGAAAATTTCAAATAGAATTTATTTTTATTTCTGATATATATTATATTAAAGATAACTGCTCTCAAGTTAACATCTTTCCCTCTTTGTCGAAGCGTTTTGAAAACTGAACATGTTTTTGTTATGCAATAGATATATATTCTCCGTTGTTTAATTCTCGATCAAACCTGTCTATCTAGGATGAACTGGCATTTCGGCTTTGATCTTTCTGTCCTTATTTTGTTATGTGACAACTGTTTTTATATTGACTAGTTTACGAGGTCTGATTAATAAATATCGGGATTGTTTCTAATGTAACGAAGCTAAAGCATACAAAATGGAGCCACATGGAACAGATTGACCTTGAACACTACTGTTCATGCGCACTAAGTTTTAACCTTCTAGCACACTTCTGCTGTTTACAGCAGTGCTTGGAAGGAACGTGTGCAGCATGAGATTGTTGCATTGACCATGACAGAGAAAGTTGCCTTGGCAATACTTGCTCAGAGGCCTATGCAAAGTTGCAGGAAGTGTATGGAGAGGAGTGTATGATCCACACACAAGTGAATAAGTAGTTCAGACATTTCCTAGATGAGTTATCAGAGGAAATGCACATTAGTTATGGTTCAGTTCAGTCCGTTATCACTGAAGATTTGGGTATGAGACACGTGTCTGACAAGTTTGTGCTAAAACTGCTTTTAGCTGACCAAAAAGGCACCCAGGTTTGTGTTGCACAAGATCTTGATTGTATTGAGAACAAAGAAAACTTTCTGAAAACTGTGTATGCCTCTGAGCAGGTATTGCCAAGCTTTTGGTAAAATTTGCTGCAAATTCTCTGCCCAACCTTCTCTGTCATGGTCAATGTGACTTTCACATGCTACACACCTTCCTTCCAAGCACTGCTGTAAACAGGGGAAATGAGCTAGAATGTCAAAACTTAGTGCGCATGCACAGCAGAGTTTAAGGTCAATCTGTGCCAAGCGGCTTTACTCTGTGTGCTTAAGCTTCATTACAATAGCAACAGTCCGGATAATTATTGATTAGACCACATACATTAAAATGTGTAAGTTGTAAGCTTGTTATATACGAAGAGGTGCTGAAAGGTTCATGGCTTTTGCTAAAAGAAAATATAGGAGGATTAGTTAATTATGATTTTATTCAACATAATTCCCTCTCAGATTCGCACACTTATTGCAGCAGTCCTTCAGTTTTTTTAAGCCCTGTAATAAACCTTGAAAGGTTGGGCCTCCAGCCAGGCCTTTTGAGATGCCCTTAAAAGTCAGGAACTTTCCAGTAATTTCCTCATAATTTATGAGTTCAGTCTCAGTGAATGGCACTTTGGGCAAGTGTCTTCATCTATAGCTTTGGGCTGACCAAAGCCTTATTAATGGATTTGGATGATAGAAACTGAAAGAAGCTTGTTTTGTGTGTGTGCAGATATATCTATCTATCTATCTATCTATCTATCTATCTATCTCTATCTATCCATATA
>NC_068984.1:59878042-59878711 GCF_001194135.2 Octopus bimaculoides
ATTATATGTATTTATTTTCTCTTAGTTAACAATTAACTCCGACAAAATAAATTGGTTAATAGATACCAGGGTAGCAAAGATCACAAAATGACTGTGGTGTAACTCCTGTTTATGAGATAGAAACTCCCTGTTAGTTTGGGGTATTTGAATAAATATAAAATTTTATAAATGGAGTAATACGCATATGTTAAATGTAATCTTTTATTTCCGACGTATGTTTTGAAGATTGCAAATGGTTCCTTCCAAAGGAATAAGTGATATTGATAAAGATGTAATCTTCTCTTCAGGGAAATATATAAGATCCGACTTAACCGTAAGACATTTTAACCGGTTAAAATGTCTTATGGTTAAGTTGAATCTTATGTATTTCCCTGAAGAGAAGATTACATCTTTATCAACATCACCTATTCCTTTGGAAGGAACCATTTGTAATCTTCGAAACATATCATCATCATCATCATCATCGTTTAACGTCCGCTTTTCATGCTAGCATGGGTTGGACGATTTGACTGAGGACTGGTGAAACCGGATGGCAACACCAGGCTCCAATCTAATTTGGCAGAGTTTCTACAGCTGGATGCCGTTCCTAACGCCAACCACTCAGAGAGTGTAGTGGGTGCTTTTACGTGTCACCCGCACGAAAACGGCCACGCTCGAAATGGTGTCTTT
>NC_068984.1:59880238-59882085 GCF_001194135.2 Octopus bimaculoides
GTTTTAACACCGGCGTTTCGAAGAGTTGGGCAGGATGCATCGTTAAAACGGCTCTTCCCATGGACCGCAAATTAAATTTGTATACACAAATTAAACCTGTGCCATGGAGGAATGTAGTGGTGGACAAAAAACAAGACAGGAAAACAAACGGAAAAGAAAACAAGACAGGAAAACAAACGGAAAAGGCCATGCGGCCAGACGTGAAAAATTATGTGTATATGAACGCTGTGAGGCACGAACTTGAAAGTGGGGACGAAGTAAGTTCGCGTGTTTGCTCGGCGATAGCCAATGCAAGTTTGTTATTGAAAATACATCTGAATTTGAAAAAATTGTAATTGTTTTTAAATAAATTCATTGTTGAAAAAATAAAATTCATCCTACAGAATGACTTCTTTAACTTCAGTGAGAACACTTATAAACAAAAGTCGGGCACAGTGATGGGAACTTGGGTAGCCCCTACTTTTGCTAACCTTGTCATGGCATACTTGGAGGTCCAAATACACAAGCACGCTAGACTAAAAAATATTTACTCACCAACTGGAAACACTACCTGGATGACTGTTTCATTCTGTGGCCACATAACCTTGAGCAAGTCTCAGAATTTAAAAACTTAATCAACAGCATTAACCACAGTTCACAATGGAATACAGCCTTCCTAGACATCTTAATCATAAAAAGAGATACTGAAATTGAAACCGACATCTTCTTCAAACCAATGGACTTAAAACAATATCTTCTATTCTCCTCCTGCCACCCAAAACATACTAAAATAAATATAACATTCAATTTAGCAAGAGGAATTTGCACAATTGCATCAAATCCCCAAACCCGAGAAAAACGATTCCAAGAATTTAAAAACACATTATTAGATAGAAAATACCTGGCCAGTCTAATCAAAAATGTGCAAAAATTATAGACATCCAAGAGTTACAGAAAACAAGAAAACCCCATGACACACTTAAAACTTTATCTTACGTATCAACACACAATCCGAGAAACATGGAAGCATACATCATCCACCAAAACATACCCCTCCTTATGAATGATCTATGAATGAAAAAGATACTAGAAACACATAGGATTATTAAAAGCAAGAGACAACCGTAATCCCTAAAAATTTTCCTCAACATTGTCAAATTATCCACCAAAGATACAACCTCACTAGTCAAAACGTTCAACCACCCTAACTGTGGGACTTGCATCTTCCTCTTAGAGAGCTCAGCATACAAACTTAAGTCAAGTCAAACTTTTACCATAAAAAGTCACTTCACATGTGCATCAAAGAACTTAATCTATGTTCTCAAACATGGAGTATGTGATGGAGACTACATAGGTCAAACTAGTTTGACCTTGAGGGACAGACTGATGGTACACAGGCAACAAATCCAGGACCCACAAACATAAGCCTGAAATACCTAATCTTCCCTCTTTATCAATGCACTGGGAACACTTCATTCCAATTCCGTTTGAATAAAGAAAGAATGCTCATTAAAAGATATAAAATACAGCTGAATATCCTTTAGAAAGAAGAAAAAAACACTAAAAAGAAAAAGGAAAAGAGACCCAATTTCTCCACAAAAAGACAACCAGATACATCATCATCATCATCATCATCATCATCATCGTCTAACGTCCGCCTTCCATGCTAGCATGGGTTGGACGATTTGACTGAGGACTGGTGAAACCGGATGGCAACACCAGGCTCCAATCTAATTTGGCAGAGTTTCTACAGCTGGATGCCCTTCCTAACGCCAACCACTCAGAGAGTGTAGTGGGTGCTTTTACGTGTCACCCGCACGAAGGCCAGTCAGGCGGTACTGGCAACGGCCACGCTCGAAATGGTGTCT
>NC_068984.1:59882441-59886570 GCF_001194135.2 Octopus bimaculoides
GAGCCAGTCCAGGGGCACCAGCAACGATCTCGCTCAAAAATCCTACAACAACCCCACACAAGAGCCAGTTCAGGGGCACCGGCAACGATCTCGCTCGAAGAAATTTCCTGTGTCACCAGCACAAGAGTCAGTCCAGAGTCACTGGCAACGATCTCGCTCGAAAAACCTCATGTGTCGCCCGCACAAGAGCCAGCCCAGGGGCATCGGCAACGATCCCGCTCGGAAAGATTTCATGTGTCGCCCTCACATGAGCCAATCCAGGGGCACTGGCAACGATCCCGCTCGAAAGATTTCATGTGTCGCCCGCACATGAGCCACTCCAGGGGCAATGGCAACGATAACAGACATAATAAAAAAAAACCTTAGTAATAGTCTTCTACGCAGGTTTTGAAACCACAACTCCAAATCATCATACGATAACACTGTACAAACACCAGTTACTGACGTCACCTAACCCTAGACCAATGAAATTTTACCTCCGATCAAAACCAAACTTCAGTAAATACAATATAATGACTCGTTAAGAAAATCAACCAACTGGAATGGCTGTTGACCATTCCACATAGGGAAGTCAACCAGGCAGAACGACAAATTTGACCACCAGAAAAATTAATGAATCAAAAATCAGATCAGTTAACAAAAAAAAAAAAAAAATTATAAATACACTGGATTCCAAAAAACGCTGTTATAAGCGAAAATCCCTGTACACGATGGAAAAAGAATTATAGAAACTGTAACAAAACCCTTTTTTTACTATCTTTATTTCTCACTTGTTTTTCTCCCTCTCAACTCAGTATGACCGAACCTTTGGTGATCCGCATTTCTTCTCAATCACTTCTAACACTATTGAATTTTGTGCATTTTAACAAGATGATCCACATTTTTTATATTATTGAATCTTGTAAACATTGTATCTTTTAAACATGTTTTTCTACTTCACAATTTATAATTTTTACCATTGATAAACAAAAAATATTGTTGAAACTAGTTTGATATGTATGTAAATAAATTTATTTAAAAACAATTACAAGTTTTTCAAATCCAGGTGCATTTTCAACAACAAATTTTCCTGCATGGAAATACACCTCCTCTTTTGTCACACACACACACATACACACACACACACACACACACACGCATTAGTGCTTAGAGCCTTTGTCAGCCAATGTTGATTTTGTATCTGCTCGTTCGTGTGCAGGTACGAGCAAGACTTTTTCAGAAAGACGAGCAGTTGTTGAGGCATGCAAGCCTTCCTTGTCTGCACCATCGATGTTTATTTGTGCACCAACAAGTGTACCATTCAGGTGTTATTTAAAAGAACCATGTGGAGTCAGATGTCATGGAGGATTATACTTACTTAGCTGGTGTAGAATAATTGATGCAAATTAATTACCAGCATAGAACAGTTTTCTGACCATGTTAGCTGGATTAACACTTTCAGCATCAACTCAATCAAAACTGCCTCTAGTAATTGTTCGTTATTACAGCAATCATTTCCTGCCCTTTGTGCCTTGAACTTGAATCATGCAAAAATCAGCTTTGCTTTTCATCCTGTCCCCTCTTCTTCCCAAAAGTATTACCTATGAATGAGGATGTATTTCAGCCATAAACATTTATTAACTTAGAATTTGTTATTTCTTTATAATTGTTGATTATTGACCATTGTGATAATTAACCCTTTAGCATTCATATTTCTCTATCAGATCTAATGCTTATTTATTCTCATTGTTCTGAATTAATCATGCATCATCTCATCTCTTTGAGATTACGATGATGTAGTTATTTAGTTTTGGAATGACATTGTAGAGTAAGTGAGAGGCCAAATTTGACCAATTTGAACGTAATTAGGTAGCCAAGATCATCTTTGCTTTTCATCCTGTTCCCTCTTCTCAAAATTTTGCCATAGGCATAAATATTTATTAACTTTAAAATCATTTTTTCTTTATAATTGTTGATTATTGATTACTGTGAAAATTAACTCTTTAGCATTCAAATTTTTCTGTCAAATCTAATGTCTATTTATTCTCATTGTTCTGAATTAATCAGGCTTTATCTTGAAGCTTTGAAATTTTGATGATGTGATTGTTCATTTTTAGAATGACATTGTAGGGTAGGTGTGAGAGGCCAGATTTGGCCGGTTTCAACATAAAATAGGTAGAGTATTAGAGCCTGATATGACTTGTTAAAATGCACAAGGATTAAAACACAAAGAGAGGATATATTCTGTTTAGAAATATGATTATAAAAACGTTAAATTATTAGGTTTACAACAGAGATGCAGTTGTCACTTAAGTCTGTTAAATTCAGTTAAGGGAGGTAATTCATAGATACTTTTACAGAGTAATGTTTCTTCCAGTTTAATTATCTATGTATATATATATATTTATTTTTCTCTTATTATAGCCATATTTTTAATTATTAAATTAAATTTATTAATGGTTGACTCTGAATTGAATGATAATTATTTTCATTCTTAAGCAATGCAAAATATTAAGCTAGAAGGATAACAATGTAAGAATTTAATGGGACTTGAATCTACATCTCTTTAATTCATAGATGCTTTGCAGAATAATTTTTTAATTCAAATTATTTTTCTTAAAATGTGTTTTTTTATAATTTAATTAAAATTATTGTTATTTGACCCAAAGTTGAATGGTGACTTCATGTTCACATTATTAACCAAAACAAAATGTATTCATCAAAAAGAACAAAAAGGTGAAAACTCAATGGGGCTGGAACCCACATCTCTTTATTGACATCTCAGCTAAATTACCATTATACCTTATTCTTTTACTTGTTTCAGTTATTTGATTGAAGCCATGCTGGAGCACTGCCTTGAGGGGTTTTAGTCAAACAAATCAACCCCAGGACTTATTTTTTACGCCTAGTACTTATTCTATCGGTCTCTTACTGAACTGCTAAGTTACAGAGATGTAAACACACCAAGCAGTAGTGATGGTGGTGGGAGGGACAAACACAGACACAAAGATATACACACATAGATATATACACATATATACGATGGGCTTCTTTCAGTTTTTGTCTACCAAATCCACTCATGAAGCTTTGGTCAGACACTTGCCCAAGTGGGACTGAGCCCAGAACCATGTCGTTGGGAAGCAAACTTCTTACCAGACAGAGAATTCATTTGATTATGAAAAAAATAAAAATAAAATTATTTTTGTGAATAAAGGATGATTTAGCTGTTATTTTTAGCACATCTCATGACCACTTGATACCGCACAACCATGCCTGTACCCATGTATACATTTTTTAAATAACTTAATCAGATGAGAAAGTAGAGTGACCATGACCCTTATGTACACTAACACAAATGCATGCATGCACCCACTCTCCTTGACATAGGTTAGTCATTAGTGACTTCAGACTTTGGGGTAGAAAGACTCCAAGTCTGGAAAAGGAACATTTTGAAGCTTAAGGATCCTTTGAATAGTCAGAAATTTAGAGACGTTCTAATTGACAAGAAGGAGGAGATAGAGACATATAACATAGAGGACAATGGGAAGTTCCTATGTGACATCCTACTTAGGATCACAAAACAAATTTGTGGTTGGTGTAAAGTCCCAACTAGACCTAGGATGATATTGGTGGAACAATGAAGTAGACAGAGCCATAAGAACAGGCTGGAAGATCTGGAAAAGTTAGGGTTGCAGAGAGGGTTGCAGAGAACTATACCAAATAGCTTGAAAAGAAGCTTGGTAACACATATATCTTGCTATCAGAGAAGCTATATGAGGACCAGAGGCATGAGGTGTTCAGGATTGCAAAACTCAGAAAATTGTGCTGTTGTAGAGAAGTGTGTTCAGAGGGATAATGATATACTTGCACTTAGTGATTCTGAAAAGAAAGAGGAATTGCCACTGCAAAAGCCTGCTAAATGTGGAGAACTCATGGGAGAAGAAGAAATTTTTCTAATGTGGACCAAACAGAGGGACCAGTTATTCAAGTTGACAGCAGCAAGATATATAAAGCAATTAAGACTGTAAACATAGGGAAATCCCAAAGAATAAGTCCTGGGGTCGATTTGCTCGACTAAAGGCAGTGCTCTAGCATGGCCACAGTCAAATGACTGAAACAAGTAAAAGAGTAAAGAGTATATATATATATA
>NC_068984.1:59887399-59889323 GCF_001194135.2 Octopus bimaculoides
AGAAGGTCAACAGGTGGTTGTTTGGGTGTGTGTGTGTTCGTGTTTGTGTGGGGTTGTCGGTGTTAGGTACGTGTACGTGTGTGTGTGTATTTTGTATGTGCGCGTGTGTGTATGTGTATGTTTTCTGTGCGTGCGTGTGTGTTTGTGTGTATGTGTATGTTGTGTGTATGTGCGTTGCTGTGTACGTGTGTGTGCGTGCGTTTGCTATTGTATATGCGTGTGTTGTTTATGCCCATGTGTGTATGATTGTATGCGTGTCTGTGTGAGTGTGTAGTGTTGGTGAGAAGTGTTATGCACACATATATACAATGAGCTTTTAGTTTTCCTCTGCCAAATCCGTTCATAAGGTTTTGGTCTGTCCAGGGCTATGGTGGAAGCCACTTGCTGAAGATGCCATGCAGTAGGACTAAACCTAAGACCATATGGTTGAGAGGCAAGCTTCTTGTCACACAGGCACATCTATACATACATACATACATTTGTTGTTATTGTTGTTGGCACTCCGTCGCTTATGACGTTGAGGGTTCCAGTTGTTCCAATCAACGGAACAGCCTGCTCGTGAAATTAACGTGCAAGTGGCTGACCCTTTGAATTACAGGCACAACAGAAAGTAAGAGTGAGAGAAAGTTGTGGTGAAAGAGTACAGCAGGGTTCGCCACCATCCCCTGCCGGAGCCTCGTGGAGCTTTAGGTGTTTTCGCTCAATAAACACTCACAACGCCCGGTCTGGAAATCAAAACAGCTGCCCTAACCACTGGGCCATTGTGCCTCCACTCATACATACATACATAAATACATACATGCGATGCATACATACATGCGATGCATACATACATGCGATGCATACATACATGCGATGCATACATACATGCGATGCATACATACATGCGATGCATGCATACATACAATGCATACACACAATGTACTGTTCCATGATGGTAAGATCAACAAAACTAGTACACCATCTGGTGAGAGATAGATATTATTTAATAGACGCAATACATGTTATTATGTACTGCTAATAGTTTCCTATGTTGTTTCCTATACGTATATTATTCATTAAATGTCTTTTTGCATGCTAGCATGGATTGAACGAATAAATAATTAGTGAGGCCTTGGTTTGCAGCTGAATCTCCATGTTCTCATTAACCAATATCTGTTTTTCAACTCAAGGATTTTTTAATTCTGGCATGACTTTAAGCAGCCTAGAATGGCTCAATGGTCAATAGAGAATGTCACTAAACATCACTGTCTATTGTAGCTTAGCAATTTTCATGTGAAACAAATACTAGAAACATTTATTTAAATCACACATATATGGTTACATGTAGATATATGTCTAGCTTCCTACAGTTTCCACCTGTCAAATTCACTCATAAGGCATTGGATATCCTGGGGTGATGGTAGTTTGTCTGAACATGAAACCACATGCTTGTAAAGTAAACTTCTTAACTACACACACACACACACACACACACACACACATATGTATACATACACACACATGTATACATACATACATACATACATACATACATACACACTCATTTATACACACATACGCTGATACACATGCAAACACATATACACACACATATACACACACATATGCACACACATATGCACACACACACATGTATACATACACATGTGTGTGTGTTTGTGTGTGTGTATGCATTTGAAATAACATCACAGAAAACAAAGTGAAAGCAATGTGGTATTTATTAGTTTAACACTAAATGTGAGATTAAGAAAGTAGAAGTATCTTTGATGTTTTGAACTTAAGCTCTTCTTCAAAATGTTACTTCTACAGAAGAAGTGTAAAGGAAGGAAAGAAAAAGGAGGTAATGGAGAAATATGTGATTGTCTGTGTGTGTGTATGTGTGCGTGTATATATATATATATATATATATATATATATATAT
>NC_068984.1:59890015-59897239 GCF_001194135.2 Octopus bimaculoides
TCTGTGGTTGTCCCCCCACCATCGCTTGACAACCGATGCTGGTGTGTTTACGTCCCCATAACATAGCGGTTCGGCAAAAAGAGACCGATAGAATAAGTACTAGGCTTACAAAGAATAAGTCCTGGGGTCGATTTTCTCGACTAAAGGCGGTGCTCCAGCATGGCCGCAGTCAAATGACTGAAACAAGTAAAAGAGTAAAAGGGTAAAAGAATATGTGTGTATATATACATATATATATATCATCATCATCGTTTAACGCCCGCTTTCCATGCTAGCATGGGTTGGACGATTTGACTGAGGACTGGTGAACCAGGTGGCTACACCATGCTCCAATCTGATTTGGCAGAGTTTCTACAGCTGGATGCCCTTCCTAACACCAACCACTCCGAGAGTGTAGTGGGTGCTTTTAGGCCAGTTAGGCGGTACTGGCCACGCTCAAAATGGTGTATTTTACGTGCCACCTGCACAGGAGCCAGAATGTCTTTACACGCTGCACAGATAGGATCATCTCAATGTGACATGTCAGCTACTGGGAGAGGCTGAAAAAGTTAGGACTCTGCTTCCTTGAACACATGCTTTCACACATATGTACATACGACATACACACACATATGTATGTGCACACACACACACACACACACACACACACACACACACACACATATATTTCAGCATTGCATCATCGTTTTCATGTCTGCTTTTTTCCATGCTGGCATGGGTTGAACACAGTCCTTCCTGACTTCAGCCTTCATTTGTTCATCAAGCAATCCATGCCATTGCCTTCCATATTGAATTGCTGCTGGACATCTTGTTTATGAGGGTCATAAACACGATCATACTACTGATACTGTATCAATGTGTGGATACACACACAGAAAATTGTATGCACATGCAGCTGCATTCACATATACACATACATTCACATATACACATACACACTGGATGCTCTTTCTAATGCTAAAGGCTTAACAGTATGAACTGAGTACTTTTTTCATGCTACCTGCACTATTGAGGTCGGCATGCAGCTCATGACCCTATAAACCCTGAGGGAAAGGTAGAGTTGATTTTGTGCTTGGATATGAAGGGGTTAAAGCAGGGGTTTTCAAATTTTTTGACTTGCAGACTCCTTTATATTTCAGGCTTTACCTTATAAATGCTTATGAAATTTATACATAAATATTTGCTTAAAATAACATATATTTTTACAGTATTTAACAAATAGGTTTATTGTCAATTAAAAGATTTCGATTAAAAAACATATATAAAATCAAATTGCCCATAAAAAGTATTTGCTGTCCACGGACCCCCTGTCTTGTCCTTGCGGACCCCTGTGGTCCACGGACCACAGTTTGAAAAAACCCCTGGGTTAAAGTATGGAGAGAACTGAGTGGCAGAGTAGGTGGCAGCATGGTTATTCACATTTAGTAGGTGAGAGAGAGAAAATGATCAGTATGAGCTATGAAGAGATAGATAGTGGAGATGAGGTGTCAACACACATGAAAAAAGCATCTCTTTCAAACTGAAACAAATTATATTTTAATACTTCAAGTGACAAAGTTTTTCAAATAATATCAGCCTAGCTGCTGCTTTCTGCTATAAGTGAGTCAGTCAAAGTGGTGCTACTGTTTCCTATAGATGGTGAAATATTTGGATCATATCGTTATCTTTTGTCATATTAAAGGTTGGAAAAGTAATATAGCGATGCCTCCAATAATGAACTTGATGAAGACAAGATCTAATAGCTAGGAAAAAGAAAATATGCTTTGCAGTCTTTCTCTAAGTTTTTATTTAACAGATGAGGGATGAAAAAGGAGAGAAGCAATTGTGAATATGAGATAGAATAAGTTAGAGGAAAAAAGTGTTATGGAAGAGAGAGTGAGAGAAAGAAAGAAAGGTGGGAGAAGATAGAGGTGAGAAATGAGAAAGGCGAGAGGGAGTTGTGAATATGAGTTAGAAGGGAAAGTATGATGGGAGGAAGAGAGAGATGTAAGAACAGAGAGGTAGAAGAAAAGAGAGGGTGTCTGTCAACAGGTGAGAAATGAGAAAGGAAAGAAACAGTGAATATGAGCTAGAGTATGCAAGAGAGAAAGTGTGATAGAAGAAAGAGAAAAAGAGAGACAATTTGTCAACAGATGAGAAATGACGGAGAAAGGGGGAGAGAGAGACAGATGGAAGAAGAGACAGAATGAATGAGTGGTAGAAAGAGAGAAAAGAGTGATGGATAAAGGAAGTATGACAGAGAGAGAGAGAGAGAGAGAGAGAGAGAGAGAACCAATCAGTTTTTCATAGATTGGGTTTTTTTTTATCAGATGATGGCAAGAGACTGTCAAGTTATATGTAGCTATTAAATAACTGTAGCTCTTCGATCAGATAGATTTAATCTAATTTTACATTGTCTTTTAATGAACTTTATATTACCTGCTCTTTTGTTGTTGGTTTTGTTTTGCTTTGTTTTCTTCCTTTATCTTATTACACTTCTTAAGTTCTCGGCACCAAACTCCAAATGTGAAGTGATATCAAATGAATGTAATTTATCAAGAATTGTTAGGGAGCAGTGAAATATTAGACAGGTAATTTTAGTGAAAGAGGAATCATAGTAGGTTCCTCTGGAAGTAGATTTTGGCAGGAAATCTTAGTAATTATTTCATGTGTAGACAGACATCTTTGGAGATATGGTAATGTCTCCAGGCAGCCATTAACAGAAAACTTGTTAACGTCTAATAGATGCAGGCTTGGTTGCGTTATTAAGAAGTTTGCTTTGCTTCACTGCTGTGTTTTTGAGCTTGATTTCACTGTGTTATGGTGAGTTGGGTGAGTGTTTTCATCATAATCATCATAATTTTAACGTCCATTTTTTCATGCTTACATGTGTTGGACAGAGTTTGCCACTGGATTTAGGTTTTTGGTATTGACCATATGTAATGATACACTTCATGTTGGGACAGCAGCTATATGATAATTTCACAGAACGCCGATTAAATATTTTCCTGCATCTGTGAGTGGCTGGAAAGTGTTTGTCTAGGAGAGACAGGAATCTTTTACCAATGTTAGCTTTTATATCAAGGGAAAAGGGAGGAGTGAACCAGATAATTTTCCTTGGCCTATTTTTAGGTTTCATATTATCCTGATTAATACTAGAGTGGTTATGTACAACTTTATCTTTGATGCCACTAGATCCATTATTAATATTTTGATTATTATTAGAGGAATTATATATTAATTTATCTTTGAAGCCACTATTGGTTAGGGCCTTGTTATTATAGGGGGTAGCTTTCTTGAAAATTTTCTTTGGAAGAAGAGAGGTTAGACACTCTTACTAATATTACTAATATCAGGTTTTTAAATATTACAGGTGGGTGACAAGACTGTTTATGTATATATGTGAGTTTCTCATTAGGCTTATGGAAAAGTTTATACAAAGAGTTTAAATATAGGGAAACATCTAAATAATCAACTATACAGAGATTAGTAGCTACTGTAATTTTAAGTTCTAATTGATTAAAGGTAGAAATTAGTTGCTTCCTAAATCTATCAAGGGTGTGACCATCACAACCATGGGAAATACCCAAACTGTATATGACAGCCTTTCTGTTTATATCTACCAAATCCAAGGTTATAATATAAGACACTTGCCCAAGGTGCTATGCCATAGGACTGAACTAAAAAACATGTTTTGTTGTTGTTATTATTGTTATTATTATTATTATTTGCTGGGCAAAATGCTTAGTGGTATTTCACCTGTTGCTATGTTCTGAGTTCAAATTCTGCTGAGGTTGATTTTGCTTTTCATTTTTGGGGTCGATAAATTAAGTGCCAGTGAAACTCTGAGATCTGTGCAATCGGCTATCCTCCTCCCACAAAATTTCCAGCCTTGTGCCTATAGTAGAAATGATTATTATTATTATTATTATTATTGAGTGAGAGAGCAGTGCATGCCATCAAAGTGACACTTGGGTAAAATATACGAAGCTCATTATACCCATCATGACTACTCATCTGATAAGGGTACACCAGGCACATGCATCACAACCACATGTGCGCGACATGGTGTTCTCATATCAAAATAAACAGCGCATGACCTTGCAGGTGGGTCCCAGTTAAAATTTTCTTCAGGTTGAGTAGCCCATCCTGCTCAAAAGGTCCCTTTATTATTATCATCATCATCATCATCATCATCATTATCATCATCATCATCATCATCATCATCATCATTATATCTTCAGACATGATCTATCCTTCATCAGTTGCCAACCAAATATCATCACAATTTCAACATTTTCTTATAATATTGTTCATTTTAGTGGTGTTAGCTACATATACTGCTTGAGTATAAATGAGCAGGCATGATAGATGGACACAAACAAAAGTAATTAGATAAATGCAATAACAAGAAAAGAAGAAGCCTTTAGACTAAAAGATAAAAAGAAGTTATGAGAGGGTGAAAAAACATATAAAGTAAAAGAAGCAAAAAGAACAGTAACAAAAGAAGGACAGTAACAGAGAGGTGTTTGTATACTGAGAATGTGCTTCGGCTATGCAACAAAAATAAGACATATCTTGGCGCTGACAAATGCCTTGTAAGTGAAATCAGTAGAGAGAATATATAAGGAAGTTTTGTTACCTCATACCATTCATACAGACGGGGTAGTTGTTTGCACTTCTCTGTGAAAGCATGTCCAGGTTGTTCATTGATAGACAGGTAGATTATTACTTCACTCGGAAGTAGGTGGGTGTTGGCATCAGGTAAAGCTATAAAAAACTTTGTCTCAAAATAGTCTTATCTGACTCATGCAAGCATGGAAAAGATGTTCAAGCATACATATATGTTGGGTATGTTCCTAGTAGTAAACTTTTGAAATATGTTCACTGCCTATGGCTACATCATCCATGGTGTTAATACAATTAACACCATGGATGACAGTGGATCTACATCGGGGATTCCTCAGTGTACATTGAGTATATAACAAATGATAGAGATGGAATATATGAGTAACTTTATTGCTTATAACAATTGTTTCGATGCATCCTGCATTGATTGATCCTTCGTGGGTGGGATGCTGTACAACTGGTTGTGGTACATTCCTCGGTGCAGACGCATCTCCTCAGGGGATGTTGTAAGGGGTATCTCGTTAAATAAATTCTGTCTGCCTCCTGGCATTACCAGCCTAGTTGTATTTTATGTATTTTAACCATGCTGGGTCAGGCCACTAGTTGACTGGTATATTAAGCCACATCATCATCATCATCACCATTTAATGTCTGCTTTCCATTCTGGCATAGGTTGGACAGTTTGATTGAGGACTGGCAAGCCAGGACGCTGCACCTGGCTGCAATCTGATCTGGCACAGTTTCTACACCTGGATACTCTTTCTAACGCCAACCACTCCGAGAGTGTAGCGGGTGCTTTTTATGTGCCACCGGCACAGGAGCCAGTCAGTTGGCACTGACATCGACCATGCTCGAATTATGCTTTTTGCATTTCACCGGCATTGGCATCATTGACCACGCTTGTATGGTGCATTTTACATGCCACCGACACGGGAGCCAGTCAGGCAGCACTGGCATCGATCATGCTTGTATGGTGCTTTTTGCATGCTATTAGCATGGGTGCCAGTCAGGCGGTACTGGCATCAGCCATGACAATGATTTCATTTGACTCAACAGGTCTTCTCAACTCATTACAAATGTGCTGCAGAACTATCATGCAATCTTCTTGTGAGTTTAGATTGTTGACTAATCCAACTCCTGAGTGGAGAAATTGTCTTCTCCTATTACACTTCACTTTCATACATACAATGCACTTATTATAGTCTGTCAAATTCATTCTGAAGGTGTTGCTTGTCCCAGGGTTATAATAGACAGTGCCATGAAGTGGGACTGAACTTGAAACAAAATTGTTGCGAAACAAACTTCTGAATCACACAGCCATATATGAATATAGTTAAACATTTAAAATGGATGTTTTTATTTTTTTTATTTGATTATTTATTTAAATATTATTTCTGATTTTTGTTTCCATACCTTTTTTTTAAGATTATTTATCTTTTTTTTATCTTAGTTTTTTTTTTGTCTTAATCTTTCAACATAAATCGTGTTAAACTTGTAATCTGAAGGTTTTTAGCATGGCAAAAACAAAAAAAACCCAACAATCAAACAAAACAATAAAAATGCAAACGAAATAAAAAATAAAAATGTAGAATCAAAAATCAAAATAATCAAACTTTACTGATTTTATTAAAATTTTTTTTTTGTATTTTACATTTAATTTTCACTTTTTGTTTTCTTTTTGTTCATTTAAAAAAAATGTTATTGGGAAAGTTATGGTGGTGGTGATGTATATAGCTTAATGTGGTAATGGATGTGGTGGTGGTGGATGTATTGGTGGTAATAGTGTATATGGAAGATGTGACGACAGTGGTGGATGTAAAGGTGGCAGTGGTGGATATAGTGGTGTTGGTGGCTGCGATGGTGGTGGTGGTGTATGTGGTGGTGATGGTGATGGTTGTGATGATGGGGCTGGTGTCTTTATTCAGTCAACAGTCATAATGATAATGGATGCAGTGCTGCTGCTGCTGGTGTTGGTGATAGTGGGGATCGTGGTTTCAAGCGGTGGTAATGGATGTGGTGGCGATGGAGATGGTTGTTGTGGTGCTGGTGTTTTTGATGGTGGTGGTCGTGGTGGTAGTTGTAATGGTGGTGTTCGTAATGGCAGTGATAGTGTTATTTAATGTGGTGGTGGTGGTGGTGGTGTGCTTGTGATGGTGATGTTAATGATGGTTGTAGTGGTGATGGATTGTGGCTCCACCCGCCCATAGTGTTTGTGGTGGGTGGTGATGGATTAGTAAATCTGCTGTTTATTGTGGTGGTGATAATGTGGATCATAGGTCTTATTTTTCAATCTTATTATTTCTTGTCTTTCCATATTTTTCTTTCTTCTAATTGCATCTGTTCATCTGTTGGTGGAAGAGTTTTTAAGTTTGGATTACTTAACAAGAAATGACAGCAAAATACATTGTCTAGTTATCTAAATGTGTGCATATATGTAATGTTTTCTGTGTTTTTTTTCTTCTGTAAGCATGTATTGTGTGTGCATTGTATGTATGTGTGTACACATGTGCATATATATATAGTTATACATATATATATATGTCTGTATATGTATATATGTATATATGTATATATATATATATATATATATATATATATATATATATATATATATAT
>NC_068984.1:59898001-59910247 GCF_001194135.2 Octopus bimaculoides
TGGCCTACCATTAAATTTGTTTCTTGATAACTTTCTGAGAAGTCTTTTATCTTCTATTTTTTTTACTTCTTTCAATCATTTGACTGTGGCCATCTTGGGGCACCAACTTGAAGAATTATTTTAGTTGAATGAATCGACTTCCAGTACTTATTATTTTCTTTTCAAAGCTGGGTTCTTATTCTATCAGTCCATTTTTGCCGAACTGCTACATTATGAGGATATAAATACACCAACAACTGGTTGTCAAGTGGTGATGGGAGACAAACACAGACACACACACACACATACATGCACATACATACACACACACACACACAGACATACACACATACGCACAGACATACACACAGACACACACATACACACATGTGTATACAACAGGCTTCATTGAGTTACCGTCTGCCAAATCCACTCACAAGACTGGTCAGCCCAAGGCTATGATAGAAGACACTTGTGTTTTATCAACTTCCTGGAGATACTCAACTCTGCTTTCTCCACTTTGGAGAGGGAGGAAACACAATACATACTATATGGTAGTTAGTCTGGCTTTCTACTGTTTCATTCTGCTGCCATCATGATCATCATACGTCCATTTTTCCATGCTGGCATGGGTTGGATAGTTTGATTAGTTGGTGCTGGCTAGCTAGAGGACTGCACCAAGCTCTTCTGTCTGCTTTGGTATGGTTTCTATGCCAGGATGCCCTTCCTAATGCCAACCACTTTACTGAGTGTACTTTCTTTTATTCTTTTATTTGTTTCAGTTATTTGACTGCCGCTGTGCTGGAACACTGCATTGAGGGATTTCAGTCAAACAAATTGACCCCAGGACTTATTCTTTGTAAGCCTAGTACTTATTCTATCAGTCTCTTTTGCTGAACTGCTAAGTTATGGGTATGTAAACACACCAATACCAGTTGTCAAGCAGTGATCGAGGGACAAATACAGGCGCACGCACACACACACACACACACACACATGACAGGCTTCTTTCAATTTTAGTCTACCAAATCCACTAACAAGACTTTGGTTGACCCGAGATTATAGTAGAAGATACTTGCCCAAGTTGCCACACAGTGGGACTGAACCCAGAACCATGTGGTTGGGAAGCAAGCTTCCTACCACACAGCTACACTTGCACCTGTACTGAGTACTTTGTATGTGGCACCAACACTAGTGAGTTCACCATGTAACGTGCAAAACAAAAATAAAAGCTACTCAACTGAGAGAGGGAGTGGTATAGAGGGAGCTGGCTTTGTGCCAGGTGATGAGAGGTTAAGCTATGATAGAGAGACAGAAACTGGTGTCTTGCTGTAGTGGAGATACATAGTGACCCTAGTCAGAAGAGAGAGAGGAAGGGTATAGTGGTGACGATGTGCCAGGGCATACCCACCCTCAAGTAACAAAAAGGTGAATGTAAGTGGAGTGGTAAAAAGAATTGGGAGGTTAGGGGAGAAAAGTGTGTGTGTGGGGGAGTCATTGAGTGATGAAAATGGGTGCACAGGAGAGCAGCAGGATAGCAATGATACAATTGGAGGGATAAGAGCAGGTGAGAGAGAGGGATCACAAAGCAACATTGGGGAGCAGGGGATGAAAGAGGGAGTAGTGAATGATGAGATGTAATTTGGTTGATTGGCAGCAGTGGGGAGAAGATTAATGTAATATGTGGTGGAAATTAGCTGGAAATTAGTTTTCTTTGCCAACTACCAAAAAACATTGATGACTGGGCTACTCTTTTCAGTTAAGTCGTGTTCATGAAGTAGGTTTGTTGTTATCCCAACAGCTGCTGATGTTGTTGTTGCTGTCATTTAGCCTCAGGTCATCCCTGATTGACCAAGTCTATGATCAAAGACACTCCAACTATGATCAGAAGTATTCCAACCATGATCAAAGGAATTTCAGTAGTGACTCTTTCCATCTTTTTTTTTTTGTTTTTTGATAGTTAAGGTATATAGGACTACATTATATACATAGTTTGGTGGTGAGCTGGCAGAAACGTTAGCACACCCGGCGAAATGCTTAGCGGTATTTCATCTGTCTTTATGTTCTGAGTTCAAATTCTGCTGAGGTCGACTTTGTCTTTCATCCTTTCGGGGTCGATAAATTAAGTACCAGTTGCGTACTGGGGTCGATTTAATTGACTGGTCCCCTCCCCAAAAATGTTGGGCCTTGTGCGTAGAGTAGAAAAGAATATTATTAAACTTGGATCCATAAAATATTTAAAGAAGTGGAAGTGCAATGGCCCAGTGGTTAGGGCAGTGGACTCGCGGTCATAGGATTGCAGTTTCGATTCCCAGACCGGGCATTGTGAGTGTTTATTGAGCGAAAATACCTAAAGTTCCGCGAGGCTCCGGCAGGGGATGGTGGCGAACCCTGCTGTGCTCTTTCACCACAACTTTCTCTCACTCTTTCTTCCTGTTTCTGTTGTACCTGTATTTCAAAGGGACAGCCTTGTCACACTCTGTGTCATGCTGAATCTCCCCAAGAACTACATTAAGGGTACATGTGTCTGTGGAGTGCTCAGCTACTTGCACGTTAATTTCACGAGCAGGCTGTTCCGTTGATCGGATCAACTGGAACCCTTGTCGTTGTAACTGACGGAGTGCCAACCACCATATACATAGTTTATATATAACATAGTGTATATAGGACAACTTTATCTGATACATCCTTCCTTTTTTTTTTAAGACTACATGGTGTTATTTAAGGGAAACTTCACTGCTATATCTAGCAAGTCAAGTAACTGTGTAGAAGTCAACTGGTTGAACCCTAAGAGGTTTATAAATTTCTGCGATAAGTGCAGATAAGTGTCAACTGAAAGAGGAATAATTTGAAGCTGATCATCAGTACTGTATTGAGTATGTGGGGCAAATAATTATGAAATGGGTAAGTCCACTTCTCTCAAATAGGTAGAACATGGTAGGAAACCTCTCACCATTATGAGCTGTCACTTGTAAGACTAACTTCTCACAAAAGCAGAAGGCCTTAACCTGTTAGCATTTAAACCAGCCGTACCCAGCCAAAATATTCTACCTGCTTTATATTCTAACTGGTCAAATCTGGTCTCTTACACCCACTTTACAATGTCATTCTCAAAATAAACTACCACATCATTAACCTCTTGAAGCTACAAAATAATTCATAATCAATTCAAAGCAATGTGAATAAATAAGATTACATTTAGCAGAATAATCTGAATACTAAAGGGCTAAATTTGGGAGATGGCAAGGACTCTTACTCTTTCACATGTTTCAGTCATTAGACTGTTACCATCCAGTGACATTGTCTTGAAGGGTTTTAGTTGATCAACTTCAGTACTCATTTTTAGGTCTTGTATTTATCTTAGTGTTCACTGTTTGTTGCACTGCTAAGTTACAGGATATAAACAGATACTACTTTTTCAAGTGATGTCATTTCCATATACAGTGATACCTCACAGTACGAGTTTAATTTGTTCCATCACCGAGCTCGTTTTACAAATCAATTTGCCACATTGAAATTAATTAGAATATAATTAATCCGTTCCAGCTTCCAAAAACCACCCCAAAATCATCTTTTATGGTTTTTAAAACAGAAAAGGTGCCGTTACAAGGAAAATGACAATTATAAATACATAATAAAAGAGAATGCAAAAGGAATATGTAAACTGGTTTTCTTAATTCATTTACCTTAAAGATGGGATCAATTGTGCACAAGGGAGACGATGGAGCAGGGAGGAGGAGGAGTATTGTTTGGAAAGAGAATCTCCTTCCATTGAAACTTCAGGAAGAACAATTTCTGGCATTTTCTCTTTCACTTCGCTTAATTTAGGCTTTTTGGATACACTTTCTTCACTTTTCACACTTGCAGGTTGTTTCATTAGAAACATCAAGAGAAGTCTGCTTTTTCTTGCCTTTCAAAATGTTCCAAAAGCCCATGGACTTGTCAAGAGACACTATCTCCTCAACTACAGGTTTCTCAGATTCAAACCTCTTGAAGTCTTTTTCAGATATACAGTCAGGCTACAGTTTCCTCCATGCAGAATTCAGCATTCTACTTGTTACACCCTGCCAAGCCATATCAATGATTTTCAGGCAATTATAGTGTTCCTTCCAATGTTGTAATGTTCCTTCCAATGTTGTAGTGTTCCTTCTAAATCTCAAGAAGGGTTAGATTTGTATTTTTGGTGACTTCAAAGTACTGACGGAACAGGTGTTCGGTGTACAGGTTCTTAAAATTAGAAATCACCTGTTGGTCCAGGGGCTGAAAAATAGGGGTGGTGTTGCATGAAGGGTATAGAACTTTTATGAATTTTAATTCGTTCAGGATATTTTCAAAGATAGGAAGGTACACAGGAGCATTGTTGAGAATGAGGAGTGCCTTGAGAGGAAGATCATTTTCCAGGCTTTAACATTTGCCCTCCACATAACTTGCAGCTTGTCCTTCAGCATTTTGTGCAACTTGAATGCTCATGGATTTTCAGAATGGTAGACAAGGAGTGACTTAATCTTCAAGACTCCTCTCGCATTGGCACAAAAGGTGAGTGTTAGCCTATCTTTCATAGGCTTGTGGTATTTTCTTCTCCTCTGCAGTTACGTAGGTTGTTCAGGGCATTTTTTTTCCAAAAAAGGCCAGTTTCATCACAGTTGCATATCTGTTGTGTAATGTACCCGTCGACCGTGATGAACTGACAGAATTCACACAGAAAATCCTCAGCTTCCTTCGTGTCAGAACTTACTGCTTCTCTATACCTGATGATGCTATGAACACCAGTCCTCTTCTTGAAATTATCGAACCAGCTGTGACTGGCCTTACATGCATCTGCTGATGTCTCCTCCATCAATGTTCCAGGGTTCTATTTCAGGAGATCCCCATACAGTGCTCATACGTTCTCACAAATGACAGTCTCCGTAATCATATCCCCATGCGAGTTGCTTCTCATTGATCCACAGGAGAAGCAATTTTTCCATCTCTCTGTGGGCAGATGTGTATTGCTTGGAGAGCCTAGAGACATCCTTTGCTGTTGTAATGGCCTTGATCTCATCCTTTTTCTTCAGGATGGTGCAGATCGTTGAAGGGCTTCGGTCGTATTGATGTGCTATGCCCATTATACACACTATATGCTTATCAGTGATTTCCTTCTTCAATTCTATCGTAATCAACTTTTTCTTCTTCTCAGCACTGTCCTTTGCACTAACCTTTTTAGGACCCATGGCTAACACAACTAATTATTTTAAAATAATAGCACGAAACACACAAAACTAAAAAGAAACAAAAAAACACTGGCAAAAATACAGCAGTGATGCTGCCACAACAGAATAAACACATGCACAAACAAGCAGAGGCTGCACTTGTTAGGAGAGTGTGTGTGAGTTCAGTGCAGACTAGCTGTTGCTTGTATGAAACTCACTCATATTGCAGATTTCCACTTGTACTTCAAGACAAAAATCTGCGAGAGCCTTGGCTTATACAGCAAATTACTTGTACAGTGGTGCATTCGTACTGTGAGGTTCTACGGTAAAGACAGATGTAGAGACAAATAAACATGCACAAACATGCACATCATACACACACACATGTACATCACACACAATGAACTGCTGTATAGCTTCCTTTAACCAATTTCATTCATAAGGCATTGGTTACCATAAGGTTACGATAGAAGACATATTGCCCAAGATGCTATGCAGTGAAGCCAAACCCTAGACCATGTAGTTTTGATATAAACTTCTTTACCTCAGTTCCTGACTGGCATTTATTCAAATCTAGAAGGATGAAGGTAAAGTTGACTTTGTAGGGATTTGAAATCAGAGCATAAAAAAGGCATAATTAAATATTGCAAAGCATTTAGTAATATCAAATCCTGCCAAGATCAACTTTGCTTTTCATCCTTACAGAGTCATTAAAGTAGAGTACCAGCCAAGTACTGAAATTGATATAGTTGACAGTTCCCTCTCCTCAAATTTCTGGTCTTGTATCAGTGTAAAAAAAAATATTATTCACTACTCTCATCTACCTAATTGGTTTTGCACTCATTCTCCTTCTCTGGCACAGGTTGGACAAGTCTTTTGTAAATACCTTTTCATGCATCTCAGTGTTGCAATAATTCTAAAACAATGAGTTCCAAGAGAACATTAAGCTTAAAAAGAGCTTGACATGGCTTGCCTGTATCTTGCCACAAGGGAGAATACACACTTGAGTGGTTTCCTCTTGCCTTCTCCTTTTTGGGCATGGAAGCTTAAACATTTTTAAAGAGAAATTAATATTTTTGTAATTACATGCTTAAATTTATTTGATGAATTATTCTAATAACAATTCAGTTTAAAATCTCTTGAGATTAGGTAATCTGAAATGTAATATTAACTCTTTTGTTACATTATTTTATAATGAAGTACATTAGCCCATGTGTTTCAATTAATTTTGAAAAATAATCAGTTTAGTAGGATTTACTAAAATAACTAAATTTGTTATTATTAAGTTGATATCTGGAAAATAACTTAAGAAAAAGATTCTTGCATAAAATCGTGATTAAAGGTTTTTGCTAAATATAAAGACTTTCAAAGAAGTTTTGTATAGCAGACCCAAGGTCAGTCTTCAGCAGGTTGGTATCAAAACACATAAAACATTAAAAGCCCCCAAAAGCTTCTAATGAAACATTAATAATCCAGGAGTGGGGAAGGAATGAAAAGAATTAAATGGTAGTTGTATCTTTTATGACTTTGAGAGCTTCAAAACCACTCTACAGCACTCATTATTTTATAAATATACATGTTTTATTTTCCCATTATGGCAGGGGTTTTCTAGTTTGTGTTTGACATTGGCAAATTCAAAGGAACATCTAAGGGGCAAATTGCTTCAGATTGTGCTTGTATTGTATCAATCACTTCAGAAGAACCTGCAAACTCATAAACTACTAAAACTTATTTTCTTTATCTCTCCTTCTTCTCCACTCTCTGCCCTTCTCTCTCTCTCCCTCTCTGTCTTTCTCTTTCTCATATCATAGCACCTGTTCCTCCTCTTTTTCCACCTATTCTACTTTCTGTTTTCTCTTGTTTTTGTCTCTGTTTCTATCACAAGAAATTTAACGAAAGCAATGTTATTGTCCTTAACATCAATAAAAGCTTTCAATTACAGCTGGTACTTGAATCTTCTGCTAATACAATTTACCTATGGATTCTATCCATGATATTTTGGATTGATGAGAGTGGCTTCTTAGATCCATACTATTGTAACATGTGCTGACAGAGTTCTCTCTTTAACACATTCTTTTGACCCTGGTTGTCCCAGAGTTCAATTTTGTTTCCCCATCACTTCACCTTCTATATATATATACATATCAATGATCTATATATCAAGGATCTAGATGCTAAGATCTATATATCTATCATCTAGATGTGTGTATATCAATGATCTAGATGCTTGATCTATATATCTATGATCTAGATGCTTAGATCTATATCCATGACCTAGACGCCTATATATCAGTGATCTAGATGCTTAGGTCTATATATCTATGATCAAGATGCTTAGATCTATATATCTATGATCTAGATGCCTATATATCAAGGATGTAGATTCTCATTTCCAACAATGTCCACTCTGCAGATGACACCACTATCCATTCCTCTCTAACCTTCCACACTCCCGCAACCTAAACAGTTCACTATGATTATGTAATAACCCCCAAAACAAGAGACCTTGGAGATATCCTCTAATTGGGTTGCACCAAACTTACCTCTTTGAACTACAAAAATGGTACAGTTGCTGCATTTAACAAGAAAATATTGCCACCAACCTGAACTGCATGCCTGCAGGGCCTTCATCATCATTTCAAATACTAGATTCCCCCTTTGCTGAGAATCTCTAGACAACTCACATACTCTCAACATAGCATAGACTACTTCACAAAGACTGGATTTCTTCTTCAGATCCACAAAATACTTGAACCTCTAACAACTACTAACCTTTTACTATATTCAAGTGAGGCACACAGCAGATTTCTATTCCCATATATGGGGTGTGTTACTGATATGCATTCTTTTATTCTTTTACTTGTTTCAGTATTTAGACTGCGGCCATGCTGGGGCACTGCCTCAAGGAATTTTAGTTGAACTAATCAGCCTCAGTGCTTATTTTGAAGCCTGGTACTTATTCTATTGGTCTCTTATGCTGAACTGCTAAGTTACAGGGGCATAAACACACCATCACCAGTTGCCAATCCATAGTGGGGGATAAACACAGGCACTATGACATGCACACACCCGTACATACATACATACATACATACATATATTTATATATGATGGGCTTCTTTCAGTTTCCGTCTACCAAATCCACTCACAAAGCTTTGGTCAGCCCGAGGCTATAGTAAAAGGCGGTTGCCCAAGGTGTCACACAGTGAGATTGAACCCGGAACCATGTGGCTAGAAAGCAAGCTTCTTACCACACAGCCACCCGGTTTAGTGGTTTGGGTATTCGGCTCGTGATCATAAGGTTGTGAGTTTGATAGCTGGTAGCACATTGTGTTCTTGAGTATGACACTTTATTTCACATTGCTCTAGGACACTCAGCTGGTAGAAATGCGTACTAATGAAGGCGGCGAGCTGGCAGAAACATTAGCATGCCGGGCGAAATGCTTAGCGGTATTTCGTCTGTCTTTACGTTCTGAGTTCAAATTCCGCCAAGGTCAACTTTGCCTTTCATCCTTTCGGGGTCGATAAATTAAGTACCAGTTATGCACTGGGGTCAATGTAATCGATTTAATCCCTTTGTCTGTCCTTGTTTGTCCCCTCTATGTTTAGCCCCTTGTGGGCAATAAAGAAATAAGAAATGAGTGTTACCTGTGTTTTAAAGTGTCAGTCTTGTCATGTCCTCTGTCATGCCGAATTTTCCTGAGAACTATGTTAAGGGTATGCATGTCTGTGGAGTACTCAGGTACTTGCATGTTAATTTCATGAGCAAGCTGTTCCATTGATAAGGTCAACTGGAACCCTAGTCATAATTGAGTGAGTCCCTGTTATACACCATTGACATCTCCAAAGACAGGCTGCTCAACTTATAGACATTGAAGTCAGTTTTCAGAACACTTTGCTATTTATTGCCATATGCTGCCTCATCCTGCTTTATACTACTACTACTACTACTACTACTACTACTACTACTACTACTACTACTACTACTACTACTACTACTCAGAGGCTGGTTGATCTCATACCACCTACCACTCAGGCCCTTTTGACTCTCTCATTTCTCCTCTTCTTGTCCCCCATATTATATCCGTTATACATGAGCCAACGATGGAGCTTCTTTGTTATTGCACAACATGCCAAACGTAGCAACCAAATCTCCCTCAAATCACAACCCAGTACCTTCATAAAGGACATGTTAGGTAATAAGGTTCTGGATTCCTGAACATAATAATAGTTTAAAAAAAACAAAAGGGTGGGATGGCCATGACTGGAATGCCTTTCATGATTTGGTTTGTTTTATCTGTTGCTTACTTAGTCTTTAACGAAAACCAGAACATCAACAACAACAATAACATCTCTCTTGGTGTTAACTTTTTCTGTTTTTCTCTCACCCCTCTCTTTTTTTTGTTGATTGAAACCCATGGACAGGAGTGTTGGACTAGAAGGAATTCCAGATGGATAATTTTGTGGGGAGGAAAGATTTGAAAAAGTGTCTTGTTGGAGTGAGCTAATCCTTCTTTTATTTCTCTCTCCTTCCAAGGTGTCTAGATGGCAGATTCGTTATCACGCCGGACGAAATACTTGGCGAGTTCAAATTCCACCAAGGTTGACTTTACCTTTTATCCTTTCAGGATCGATAAAATAAGTACCAGCTGAGTACTGGGGTCAATGTAATCGACTATCTCCTTCCCCCAAATTTCTCTCTCCTTCCCTTTCTTTCTCCATCCTCTCCCCTCTCCCTCTTTATGTTTTACACTGTCTCTTGGTAACACACTATCTGTTCATCTGTATGAACTGAATTTGAATGTGTATCTGTCCATTTTGAGACTCCTAAATCCTAAAATGAATTACTTAAGGCAAGAATATATATATGTACACACACAGGCTTTTATATATATATATATATATATATACATGCATTTGTGTATGTATTTGTGTATCTGTACCTCTCTATGTGTTTACACATACTCACACACACACACACACACACACACACATATATATGTATGCATCAGTGAAGCTTATAAGGATAGTGTTCTTGTGTGAACATAATGATATTGTCTCGTGTCTATATATGTACTTTAGTACATGAGTGTCTATGTGTGTGCTTGTATGACTGTGTGTATCTGAGTGCATGCGTGTTCTGTTCTTTGATCATTATAGAGAACACTATCTTGTTCGTTGTTGAAGAGTCAGCACAATTTACAAATCATATCTAACCTGTAAGGTTACTTCTCTTTGAGTGGCTGTCTGATCAAATGTTGGTGGTGATAGTGATGCTTATTGTTGTTGTTGTTGTTGTGATAGTGGTAGTAGTGATGATGGTAGTGCATCATCCTGAGGTCTATTTAGAATTTTGGATTTCGATGCCATACTTTATTTAATTAATTGCTGACTGAAACCAGACAGAGGATTTTAAGTATATATCTATATAGGATAGATAAGTTATTGATTATTGAGAAGGAATATTAAATTAAATTCAGAAGTCAGCTGACCACTTGTTTCAAAGAGTAGACAAATATGGAAGTATGCTAATTTGAACATTAATTCTTCTGAATGAGAAACTAAAACTTAAGGCTGACCTGTACACTTTGGGAATTCTGGTTTCAGTTTTAAGAATTCTTACATGCTTATAAGATTGAAATACTACTTTCTTATTGATTTAGCTTTCATTATTACCATTATCTAAATTCACTTCAGTTTGGTGGATAGGTGGAATCAGTGGATTGTTGGACAAAATTGCTTTGTGGCATTTTAGCAGCATTCCCTTATGTTCTTAGTTTGAATCTTACTGAGATTAAGACTGTACCATTCCTTGTTATGGGGTTTAAGTAGAATAAAAAAAATATGTATTAATTATGTGCCACCCTACCAGGGTAACGGTGAAGTCCTGAAACTGGAGCATGGCAGATTGTGAAGTTGTAGGGGAAGAGCTCAATGGAGCTGACAGTTTTCTTACATTGATGCTGAGTGAAGGAATCTTTGAAGATCAACAGTGAAGATCATTTAGCTCTATCAATGAAGTAACTGCAATGCATCCATCAGGATGGTGTCTATGGTTCTGTTATTAGCTAATGAAAGATTCATTATGACTCAAGTTCCCAATTCATGTTCATAATTATGGAATTGGATGGCAACAACAGAGGACATGACATGGCTGATACTTTAAAATACAGGCAATACTCATTCCTACCAGCTGAGTGTCCTGGAGTGTCCCCAATTATGTACAAGTTTGATGTAATGGACTTATTTTCTTCTTCCTTATCTTCTGAATTTGAGGTCCTGTATGTATGTTAGAATTCAGAATTATTATTATTTTATGAACACCTTGAAACTTATACATTCATATACAGTTAGATGGGTGGAGGATATTTGGTTTGAATAAGTCATCTACTTGTGCACAAAGAAAGTTTCAGGGGAAGGGATAAGTCGATTACATTGACTCCAGTATTCAACTGGTACTTATTTTATCAATCCTAAAAGGATGAAAGGCAAAGTTGACCTTTGTAGCATTTTAACTCTGAATGTAAAAGACAGACAAAATGCCACTAAGCATTCTACCAGCTTGCTGTTTTAGTTTTTATATGAATATTGCAAATTTGTTCTATTGTGAAGTCTTTTATGTCTTTTCATCATGATTCAGATATTGTAAAATATTATTTTTCTTTTTGATTGTCAATGGTGTTCACTTTCTCTTTACAAATATGATGACAACAAAGTCAGTTACTTGTAGCAGATGTGTACTTGGAATAAAGTTGTAGAGTGAATGAAAACACCATAGATTTTGCTATGCCTGTAAATCCTTCAGTATGTTTTCCTTCATCCACCAATTTTGAGACCTTGTGCCTATTCTTATATTCTTTTATTTGTTTCTGTCATTTGACTGCGGCCATGCTAGAGCACTGCCTTTAGTTGAACAAATTGCCCCCAGGACTTATTCTTTGTAAGACTAGTACTTATTCTATTGGTCTCTTTTGCCAAACCGCCAAGTTACAGGGATGAAAACGCACCAACAATGGTTGCCAAGTGATGGTGGGAGGACAAACACAGACATACAAACACACACACACACACACACACA
>NC_068984.1:59910415-59913299 GCF_001194135.2 Octopus bimaculoides
ATATGACAGGCTTCTTTCAGTTTTTGTCTGCTAAATCTACTCACAAGGCTTTGGTTGGCTCAAGGCTACAGTAGAAGACACTTGCCCAAGGTGCCACACAGTGGGACTGAACCTGGAACCATGTGGTTGGTAAGCAAGCTACTTACCACACAGCTAGCTATATCCTTCTACATTCTGAGCTCAAATCTCGCCAAGGTTGATCTTTGACTCTCATCCTTTTGGGGGTAAATAAGTTAAGCTATTGTTATTATTATTTAGCAGAAAAAGACAAGTGAGCTGGCTGAATTGTGAATATGTCAGGCAAAATGCTTAGCAGCATTTTGTTTGTCTTTACATTCTGTGTTCAAATTCTGCTGAGGTTGATGTTGCCTTTCATCTTTTCAGGGTCGATAAAACAAGTACCAGTTGAGCACTGGGGTCATTGTAAGTGACTTAATTATCCCCTCCCCTGAATTTGCTGGCCTTGTACCAAAATTTGAAATCATTAATATTTAGCAGAAAAGTTAGAGCAAAATACAAAATACTTTGCAGTATTTTGTTGTAACGCTTTATGTTCACAGTTCAAATCCCACCAACGTCAATCCAGTTTTTCACCTTTTTGGGGTTACTAAAATAAGTATCAGTCAAATACTGGAATCAGTATTCCTGACTGTCCCACCCCCCCCACATTTATTGCCTTGTGCCTATGTTAGAAACAATTACTGGTGGATTGGTGGAATCATAACAATATTGGAAAACGATGATGTATGGTGTTTGTTTTGACTCTTTATGTTCTAAGTTCAAATCCTACTGAGGTTGACTTTATCTTCCATCCTTTTGGAGTTGAGAAAATAGAGTATTTCTCAAGTACTGAGACTGATGTAATTGACTAAACCTTCTCCCCACAAATTTCAGGCCTTGTGCCTATCTGAGAAGTGATTATTGTTATTACTGATTTGTGTCTACCTCAAATCTGCCCATTATTCATTAAATCATCCAAAATAGTAAGGAGTTTGGTGAATCTCTAAACATTGTCTGTGAGATGTAGAAATTATTTTGAAAGATTGAAAATAGCGAAAGCACAATTCATAGAAAATTTTTGGCAAGAGTTATGATGTTGATGTCTGTGCTGTGAATCCTCATCAAATATATTCCAATAACTGATATGGTTGCTGCAACAGATATTCAATGTCTCAGTTTGAATTGAAGCCATTTCAACAATGGAGGGGAAAAAATGGAAAAAGAAAAAAAGGATGGCAATGAAAAGATTTCATTGTTTGGTATCAAAGAATGTGATTCAAGGCCATCAACCTTGATTACTTCTGGGCAGCGCTATTTACCACCATATAATGTTCATGTTTAATAAGGAAGCAGAAAACCTATCATGGATTACAAATGTATTATGCACTCTGGTACATTTATACTCCAGTTTTTGATCCATGCTAAATGGCCATCACATTCATGTAGGTCAGTGGTTCTCAACCAAGTGCCATAATGGACCCTGAGAGGCTATATGAAATTTTTGGAGTCCATGCAACAGAATAGTAAACTGGAGATCCACAATAGTATTTTAAGGATCCCTGAAAAAAAATTTGGCTTTAGATGTATGTATTGCAAGAATCAGCTAGGTTTCTTTCTCTAACATTTTAGATAGTTCAACCTACACAAGTGAATGTTTGAAAAACTAAATAGGAATTTTGAAAGAAGTTTCAATAAAACTAGTTTTTAAACATTTAATGGCTATGGGGTCCACCAGAACAAATAATAATCAAGAGGGTCCATAGATAAACAATGGTTGAGAACTCCTGATGTAGATCAAGAAATCACCAACATGTGTCCAAATTGCAATAGCACTCCTTATATGGTAGCATAATGAATTCTACTAGTCTAAATATATTTCTTGAACCCCTTGTTCATACTGTGCTGTGCCATATAACAGTTGGGTGATGGTGGTGTTGGGACGCTATGGTGTATTGGGTTGGCCAGCTAGTGTTGGGTATGATATAATGGTACCAAGGTGGAATAGTGGTGTTGGTTTGGCATGGTAATGTGGGTGTGATAGTAGTATTGGAGTGGTAAGGTGTTGCAGGGGTGATTTTTTAGTGTTGGAGTGGCATGGTGGCACAAGGATGTTGGTTATGACATTGAGGTGTTTGGAGGCCTGTTGGTGATGAAGGAGGGGATAGAAGCAACGTTTGTCTTTTATTGGTAGATTAAGCATCAATCATTGTTGTTGCAGGCCTCAGGTCATTTCACATCAAACAAACCTTTAATTAAGGCATTCCAGTCATGACCATCCTGATTTTTTTTTACTTCTTCAAACTGTGCACCTTGGACAGCTTTACCCAATGTATCCTTTCCTTATTTAAAATGTTAAGGTAGAGAATGTGATTTAAGCGGAATTTGGCTGCCATTTATAGCAGGCTGAAGGACCATGTAAAGGTGCTTTCTTTGACTTGAGATATTGGTGATTAGGAATATACAGAGGAAGAAGGATGCTTATTTCAACTACATATTCTCTCCTTTTTCTTTATCCCAAAATTTATGGAGAAGAGGTATAGGAGGAGTGAGGGTGAGAAGAGGATGAAATCTTGGTGTTAGTGTAAGAAGAAAACATTTTAAGTGGAAGTTCTTGCACTTCTTTTGTCTTTTCTTCTCACCTCTAAATTTAGAGAGAGAGGAGAGAGGTGGAGGAGAGAGAGTGTTAAGGTCAGTAGAGAGAAAAGCAAGAGGTGTGGGCAAGTGTAGTGCTGGGTGTGTGTGTGGATGCTGGGGGTGGTAGTGGTGGTGGTGGTTTGTATCTGAGAAATATTTGCCACCCAGTGTGCGCCATTTTCTATGACAAATGGTTTAGGGCACCAGGGACTTTTTCAGCTCCACCCCCACCGACACTTCAAACCCCCCC
>NC_068984.1:59913491-59914070 GCF_001194135.2 Octopus bimaculoides
CACACACACACACACATTTACATTTACATTTACTTCTTGAAAGATAATGTCAAGACAAATGTATTTATGGTTGATTTGTGTGGTTTCAGGTTGAAAAACTCCTGAGTTGCTTGCTTGAAAAAAAGTAGTGTGATGTTTTTTTTTAAAATTTTTACTCTCCCTTTTTTACTCACATAATGCACTCATTTCCACCCCCACCTTCACATTCCAGCCCTGTATAAAAACACCCATTTTTTTTTTTGCTATATTCAAACATTAAAACACATATATATATACGTACATACATACATACATACATACATACATACATACACAATGCAGCACATATTTTGTGCATGTCGTTTTAACTGCATTACTTGAATGCCTTTATGTTTATATTATATTTGTGTTTGTGTGATTGTACATGTGTGTTTTGTGTGTGCATGTGTCTGTGTTTGTGTGTACATGTGTTTTTAATATAATTTTACCGTTGTGTCTGATTAATCACTTTGAAAGACAAAAGTCTCTCCTTTACAGTGAAAGATTGGAGCAGAGGAGGAAAGTGAAAAAAAAAAAAAAAAATTAGAAGGAAAAAAAAAA
>NC_068984.1:59914807-59916936 GCF_001194135.2 Octopus bimaculoides
ATGATTTAAGGAAGCTTTGGTTGCTGTTTCAATCTGGGAGAGTAACCGTGAAAAGCAAGGGTAGGGAATCTCTTGTTTATTACTCTTTTACATGTTTCAGTCATTTGATTGCGGCCATGCTGGAGCACCACCTTTAGTCAAAGAAATTGACCCCAGGATTTATTCTTTATAAGCCTTGTACTTATTCTATCGGTCTCTTTTGCTGAACTACTAAGTTTCAGGGACATAAACTCACCAATATTGGTTGTCAAGCAATGGTGGGGTGGACAAACACAAACACAAACACATGCACACATAAATATATATACATATGTATATACACACACGATGGGCTTCTTTCAGTTTCCGTCTACCAAATCCACTCACAAGGCTTTGGTCGGCCTGAAGCTATAGTAAAAGACACTTGCCCAAAGTGCCACACAGTGGGAATGAACCTGGAACCATGTAGTTGGGAAGCAAGCTTCTTACCTGTTAAAAAAATTTTGCTCTCTTTAAATTTGAGCTGCCCATTGATAAAGTTCTCATAAGTGCCCACACTTTTAACATAATTTAAGTTGCATACTCTCCTCCTCCCTTCTTTTTAATTTTTTTTTTTATGGAAGACCATTCACTGTCTATGCATGTAGATCTCTCCTTTCTACATCACTGATATTGTCTATAGAAACAGTAAAAACTAGTGCAGTTTGGCACCAATGTTGTTGCACATGTTGCTGTCAGGGCAAAGGGCTAGAACAGATACAGTAAGACATATTGTCTAATGTTCTAACAATTCTACTAATCTGTTACCGTGGACTGGCACATTATTTATTTACCCCCAAAGAACGAAAAACAATGTTGATTTTGGCTAGATTCGAACTCTGAACACTGAGTACTGGAACAAATACTGCAATGCATTCTATCTAGTGCTCTCACAATTTGGCCAATGTCCCCTACTTAGGTGTGTCACAAGCCCCAGAACTCACAAAGCTGGAGCTTAACTTGGTTTCCATGGCATATAAATGAAGTAGATTACATACTCCTCTCCTGATTGGGATGCCCGTTCATTGCAGGGTTAAATTCTCAGCTATCACTGGAACTTATTTTACAGCTGAGTGAACTGGAGCGATACAAAATGAAGTATCTTACTTAAGAACACAGTGAACCACCTGGTCTTGGAATTGAAAAAACGATTTTATGATCATAAATGTAACACCCTAACCATTGTGCTATGTACTTCACAATGCCCCTTACCTGTAAATGCTTAAATAGCTGGCAGACTATTTACTCCATTAGTTGAGATCTTTTATGCTATATTTTCCATAATAGCTACTTTGACTTATTAACCCTCTTGGAACACCCAGGCTGATTGATGAGCCCAAGTGATACAAGGTGAAAAGATTTTGAGGCCAATCCATCAGCCTGATGAAACAAACATTTTGAAGTTTAATAGCCAATCAGAGATTTCTTTCAGTAGATATAATATAAAACTATATATATAGTTTTATATACTAATAAAATAGTTTTAGGTACTTTATCCTTTATCTTCTACATGCTTCCATCAATTTCAGTCTCAACAGAAAAAAACATTTTGGTCTTTTTGGCTCCACATATCAAAACACTGTGTGTCTCAAAAGGGTTAAGGATGCCAACATACCAACTTCAATGTGTATATAGATACAAAGGTGACGAGCTGGCATAACTGTTGGCATACCAAGCAAAATGCTTAGTGGCATTTCATCCATGTTTACGTTCTGAATTCAAATTTCACTGAGGTTGACTATGCCTGCTATCCTTTCAGGATCAATATGAGTACCAAGTGCCCTCCTCCAAATTTGCAGGTCTTGTGCTAAAATTTGAAACCAATATATATGTAGAGATACATGTGATTTTATATACATGTAAAGATATGGGTAAAAGTCTAATTGAGGAAGAGCTTCTATGTGGTTGCGTGGTTTGCAAGAAATAGCAGCCAAATCTCCTTCAAATCAAATGCAATCTTCAGAAAATAAAAGGAAATACATACTGGATAAAGTAACCTAAGTGGTCTTAGAAAAATGTTGTCTTAAAATAAAAAGAAGTTGGGAAGGTGAATATAGGAATGTCTTTGATCATAGAGTAGTCTACTTGATACAAGGCTGGCTTGGAGCACA
>NC_068984.1:59917746-59920013 GCF_001194135.2 Octopus bimaculoides
ATATATATATATATATATATATATATATATATATATGTAATATACATACATGCATATATGCTCACACATATATATGTGTGTGTGTGTTTATATATCATCCTTTAATGTCCGTTTTCCATGCTGGCATGCAGTGGATGATAAATATATAAATATATGTATACATATGTATAAATATATGTATACATATATTTTGAGTTCTATATTTCCTGTTTGCATCACCATACCTATATATATATATTTGGAAATTTGCCTGTTAAAACAATGATTTTATACATACAATACATACATACATGCATGTATGTATTTACACACACACACACACACACACACACACACACACACACAAATATGAAGTTAAAAAAAATTTTTGTTGAGTCTTAGGTCTCAGTGGTGTATAAGTGACTGAAATCTCAGCATTTGTCCTGAATGGGACATTGGTCCTTTGCAGGGTTCAAACCTAGCAAGTTAATGGGTAGAGGACAAGATGATTACATCGTCCGCAGTATTTGACTGGTCCTTTATTTCATTGACCCCGAAGGAATGAAAAGCAACATTGACCTCAGCGGTATTTGAACTCAAAATGCAAAGTGCTAGTAGAAATGCTGTAAAATATTTTGTTTGACTTGCTTATGGGTCTTACTTATGTATATAATATACAGGACAGACCAAAAGTCTTGCACAAAATCAGTTCAATACATTCTGGAACTGTCAAAGACATGCTTCAATTTTTTAAAAATTGAATAAAATAATGATGAATACACATGTACTTGTACATGACAAGCAAAATGAATAATAATAATAATAATAATAATAATGATAATAATAATCCTTTCTACTAAAGGCACAAGGCCTGAAATTTTTGGGGAACAGGACTAGTTGATTACATCAACCTCAGTATTTCACTGGTACTTCATTTATTGACCCTGAAAGGATGAAAGGAAAAGTTGATCTAAGCATGTCGCCCAGCATGTTAACATTATGCCAGCTTGCTGATTTAATAATAATAATAATAATAATAATAATAATAATAATAATAATAATAATAATAACAACAATAACAATAATAATAATAATGATGATAATGATGATAAATGTCCTGACGCAGTACCAGGCACTGGCTCTCATGGTGTCCGATCTTAACGGATTGAATGTGTTATCATGTACATGTTTTATCTTGGTATAAAAGATGGGCTACAGCAAATATTCTGCTCAATACCACAGATTTGCTTGTCAGTTGTTTGACCTTGACCAGTTGAACATGTCCCTTGGTGACTGATGATATGTGCATCTCTGATCACAAGTAGAAGTAGTGGGGGAGCATCATAGCCATGTGTTGAGAGGAATTCTTTGGGGTTTGAATATTTCACCTCTGGAAACATGGGTGTTTCATGCAACATCCTTAAACAACCCTGTTCAGGGACTTTTTGAGCAGGATTGGTTACTCAACCTGGAGAAAATTCTAACTGGGCTCTACCTGCAAGGTCATGTGCTGTTTATCTTGATATGAACTTAGCATGTCTCGCACATATAGTTGTGATGCATGTGCCTGGTGTACCTTTATCAGACGGGTAGTCATGATGGGTATAATGGGCTTCGTATATTTTACCCCAATGTCACTTTGATGGCATGTACTGCTCTCTCACTCAATGATAATTAAAAAAATACAATCCCTTAAAATTTGAAATTGCCAGAATTTGAAATATAAAAACTATAAAGGCTGTGCCTATAATGATTAGTGCATTAGGAACTGTAAGTAAAAATATAGACAAATGGTTGAAAGAAACTGGAATAGAATGTCCTGTAGAGCTTCTACAGAAAGTTGGGATAGGAAAAGATTATTGGGAGGGTTTTAAACACATGAAAGACTATTGAAAGCTTGTGGATACCTAAGGTTACAAGTAGTAACCCGCTACCCGCATAAATTCTACCAGGAATAATAATGAATCTGAGTCAAATCATCACTGATAATGATAATAATGAAATATAAATAAAATGTCAAGTGTTTTGGTGTGTGACTTTTGGCCATCATCATCATCATCATCATCTCATGTAATGCTTGTTTTCCATGCTGTCATGGGTTGGATGGTTTGACACGAGCTGAAGGGCTATTCAGGCTCCATGTCTGTTTTGGCATGGTTTCTGTGGCTGGATGCCTTTCCTAAACGCTAACCACTCTACAGAGTGTACTAGGTACTTTACAAAGTGTACTAAGTGAACCTTAAAAATGATGATGATGATGATGATGATGATGATGATATATATATATA
>NC_068984.1:59920023-59925230 GCF_001194135.2 Octopus bimaculoides
ATATATATATATATATATATATCATGCATCTAGTAAGTGTTTGGCATTAAGAAGGGCATCCAACTGTAGAAACCATGCCAAAGCAGATGTAGAACCTGGTGGAGCCCTCTGGCTCATTTGTTCTTGTTAAACCATCCAACCTATGCCAGCATGCAAAAAAAAAAAAAAAAAAAGGAGTTAAATGATGATGATGATGATGATGTATGATGAAAATGAGGTCAGAAAAGTTACTCAGAATGGCTAGTGACAGGTGTTCAAATAGCATTCTTGGTTTATTGAAAATATCTCTGCTTCCAGAGAGGGTAGTCCAATTGTTTACTGGCAGTTGGTATCAACTCCAAATGAGAAGGGGAGATAATTCCAAGAATCAAGAATTCTGCAAAATTGACATGCCTGCAAGGAAAAGATCTGATCATTTGAAGATGAGAAGGCAGCTGTGTTTCTGCCTCAGTAGGCATCATCAGCACAATATTTGTTCTATTATCCAGAGTTTGGTGTGATACTAAGGCATATAAAAAAGAATGTAAAGCACATTTATTGTCTATGTAGTTCACATAAATGGAGCAAAAGTATGTTAAGGAAAATAAAGACCCATGGCATTGCATTTTGACTGCAAAGACGAATATAGGCATATTAAATAACATACAAGATAAATACTTGTTTATTACCAGTGGAGTGTTTTATTGTATGAATTTCTGTACATTTAAAGCATCAGATCAATTATTATTCGAATGGAAAAGGTTTAATTGATTGCATGGATCCAACATATTACTGGTATATATTTTATCTTCCGCCTCCAGTTAGAAATTATGTTTCTTACAGAACTGTCAAATATAGTGTATATTTGTGTGTGTGTGTGTGTGTGTGTGTGTGTTGACTATGAGTGATGGATAAAGAAGATTTATAAATGTCTTTTGAATTTACTTTAAGATTTTAATAAAGATGTTTTCACACATTTTGATAACCTGGCATCTGGTCACATGATGTCATGACATGGCAATTCTGCAAACACACTGGCACACACACACAGACACACAAGCACATACACATGCATACATATGCATTTACACTCACACACACACACATGCAGAGCTATGTGCTGTAGGTTATTGGCTTCTATGTTAAGAAATGCATTACATGACCTCAGGCATGAAGAAAACTAATTTTCTTGCATGTACTAAAACTCTGCATTCTGCATGTTTAATTGTGCATCTGTGTATTAATGCTTATATACACATATTAGCACAGCGTGTATCTGAATATGAGCATTGTATTGTTGATAGATATTTATGCATAGAGGCACAATTGGTGTCAGAATTTAAGTATGTGTGTGTGTATTTCTATATGCCCATACACACACATGCATACATGTATGTATGCAAGCATATAGAAATGCACACATGCATACATGTATGTATGCAAGCATATAGAAATGCACATATACACATATACACATATAGAAATGCACATATATATAAGTGAAGCTGCATAGCTCAGTAGTTAGCGCATCAGGCTTACAATTATGAGGTTGTGAGTTCGATTCTGGGACTGGACTGTGTGTTGCATTCTTGAGCAAGACACTTTATTTCATGTTACTCCAGTTCACTCAGCTGTAGAAATGAGTTGTAACATTGCTGGTGCCAAGCTGCATTGGCCTTTGCCTTGGATAACATCAGTGACATGGAAAGGGGAGCCTGGTATGCATGTGTGACTGCTGGTCTTCCACAGAACAACCTTATCTAGACTTATATCTCAGAGAGGAACTTTCTAGGTGCAATCCCATGGTCATTCATGACTGAAGGAGGTTTTTTACTTTACTTTATATATGTGTTTGTATGTGTGTGTGTGTGTGTGTGTGTGTGTGTGTGTGTGAGCAGAGTTGTTAGTGTGTCTGATAGAAGAAGTCTTTGCAGTGTTTGTTCCAACTCTCTATTCTCTGAGCTTAAATCCTGCCAAGGTCAACTTTGTCTTTCATTCTTTTATGGTTGATATAAGTGAACAAGTCCTGTACAGGGATGAAATACCCAAGAAGTTTTCCGTCAGTACCAGTCACATGATCTTTCATTTGACTTTAGTTTGCAAATTTACAGAGTTGTTAGACCATAGAGAGTTGGGACAAATACTGTAAAATATTTGTTCTGGTCCTCTGTACTTCAAGTTTAAATCTCACTGAGATCAACTTTATGTCTCATTTTCTCAGGATTGATGGAATAAAATACTGATCAAAGGCAGTGGATTAGGGGTATTACTAGAACATCAAATGAGATGTCTTGCCGTATCTATTCTGGCTCTTTTTGCCTTCTGAGTTGTTCGGTAATAAATTGACTTAATTGACCACTGCCCTGTTAAAACCACCATCATCTGGTCCTTGGGGTGCCTTTAGTGAGTTCACCCTGAAACAAGCATTATGACCATCTCTCCAATTTGCTGAGGATAACATCTTACCAGCAGTAAAGGGCCATACATACTAAGCATCCTTCCTTCCTTCTTGACTAAGCTGTAAAAAAATAAGCTGAAACACTTCAGAAGGTGATGACAAAAAAGCTACCATAAGTAATTATCCATTACACCACACAGCTGATAAATTTTGTCTATTATGTATTTTGTTTGTTTTTCAGAACAGTTTTTTTGTGAAGAAAATTTTTTTCAGTTATATCAATTAACTTAGGGTATAATTAAAACTTTGCTGGCTACATTGCTTTATTGCTTTGTTTGTTGGCTTGTTTTTATTGCTTGGAATGTGGTAAAAAAATATTGATAATTTCTTACAAGTTATAATTTCAATATGATTTATTACTTTTTTTTCATTTTTTTTCCCATTTTCCCCCCATTTTTTCCATTTTTTTTTCTTCATTTTTTTTTTTTAACTGTTTTAGTTTGGCTACTCTAAATGTTTGAACTAAATTAATAAGCCAACCATTTTCAGTCTTTGTTTACATTTGTCTGTTTGAAATCAACAGCATTGAAGAATATAATTTCTGTATTCATGTCTGGGTATCGTTCATATTTCAAATAGTTGTTGTAGTTGGTTAAAACAGTTTAAGCATTGCTTAACAAACATAAACGGTGTACTAAATAGTTAAAGAAGGTTGTACAGCATTATATGTTCACTTCTTTGAGCTTAACAAATATGTACATGTGTGAGTGTGTGTGTTTGTGTGTATGTATGTGTAGGGTGTATTTTTGTGTGCATCCGATTTTATATTTATATATGCATGTATCTGTCTAGCTGTTGTAGAACTATATAACAACACATTTGTAAGTTATCAAATATATATTATGTAAATAAGGCTTATGTACACACACACGCACACACACACAAAATTTATAAATGTAATATATATAAACATCATATACATAATTATATAAGAATGTGTGTATGTGTGTGTGTGTGCATTTATATATATATGTATATATATATATGTGTATGTATATGTATATATGTATGTATATATATATATGTGTATGTATATGTATATATGTATGTATATATATATATATATATATATATATATATATATATATATATATATATATATATATATATATGTATGTGTATATATATGTATATATAGATATCTGTAATATTTAGTGTTATTGTCCAATAATGATTGGAGAAAAAACAGCAAGACATTTATTGGTGGTGTGCTATGAGTGCCAATCAGGCAGTACTTTCATTGGCCACGTCAGCAATTTTGATTTGACTTGCCTCAACAGGTCTTTGCAAGCAAAGTTTATTGTCCAATGAATGAAGGGTACTCATAAGTGGGCTGGTTATGCACTAATGTCATAGGCCACTGGTTATGGTCTCACTTGGCTTGTCGGGTCTTCTCAAGCATAGCATATCTCCAAAGGTCTTGGTTACTAGTCATTACCTCTGTGAGGCCCAATGTTCGAAGGTCGTGCTTCACCACCTCATCCCAGGTCTTCCTGGGTCTGCCTCTTCCACACTTTTTCCTGGGTCTGCCTCTTCCACACTTTTTCCTGGGTCTGCCTCTTCCACACTTTTTCACACAGCTGTCCTCATCCATTCGCAACACATGACCATATCAATGCAGTCATCTCTCTTGCACACCACATCTGATGCTCTTAAGTCCAACTTTTCACTCAGGGCACTTACACTCTGTCGTGTATGCACACTGACATTACACATCCAGTGGAGCATACTGGCTTCATTCTTTGCAAGCTTAAGCATGTCCTCAGCAGTAACGGACCATGTTTCACTGCCATGTAGCATGGCTGTTTGTACACTTGCGTCATACAGTCTACCTTTTACTCTGATTGAGAGGCCCTTTGTCACCAGCAGAGGTAGGAGCTCTCTGAACTTTGCCCAGGCTATTCTTATTCTAGCAGCTACACTGTCAATATATGAAAAATATTAAATACATTTAATACAAAAAATGTACATATATATACATATAAGAAGGTCTGACTTACACATAATAGAAATAATATGAAGAATTAAAGGGGTTGAATAGGAGTTTTATGAGTCCAGCAGTTGTTTCTGGGGGCTCTACCTGCTCAAGATTAAATCTTTTGAGGACTATGGAATGTATTCTATACAGAGATTATCTGTCTCTCATCTATAAACTATATGTTTTTGGCAGGGTGTTCCATGATCAGTGAAGCAATGCATAGGAGAATTAGGTGTGGAATATGTGAATTTACAAGCAGAAAGGAGAAGTGGTTGCTTAGGATGGAAGAATGAAGAAGAAAAAGAAGAAAGTATATGTTTGTAGGGTGTGGTGGGGAGAGGAAAAGATGGTGGAGACAGTTTTTCTGGTTTGATAAGGTTTGTTGTTGTTTGGGTTCAGTTGGACATGAATATAAAGCAAAGTGCTATTAAGTGAATTTGTATTGGGGTTCATCCACACCCTACAAATGTATACCTTCTTCTGGTCTTTCTCCACCTTCCTTTCCTACACAACTACCTTTCTTTCTGTTTACAAACCACAACTAATTTTCATATATCTCACTCCACCCACCAAAGGAACACACTGTCATAAATAATATATATATATATATATATATATCATCATCATCATCGTTTAACGTCCGCTTTCCATGCTAGCATGGGTTGGACGATTTGACTGAGGACTGGTGAAACCGGATGGCAACACCAGGCTCCAGTCTGATTTGGCAGAGTTTCTACAGCTGGATGCCCTTCCTAACGCCAACCACTCAGAGAGTGTAGTGGGTGCTTTTAC
>NC_068984.1:59926806-59929648 GCF_001194135.2 Octopus bimaculoides
GTTTTAACACCGGCGTTTCGACGAGCTTCGGGCAGGACGCAACGTTAAAACGGCTCGTCCCATGGATCGCAGATTAAATCTGTATACGCAAATTAAATCTAGCCATGGAGGAATGTAGTGGCGGACAAAAAACAAGACAGGAAAACAAACAGAAAAGGCTTTACGGCCAGACGAGAAAAATTATGTGTGTGTGTGAACGCGATGAGGCACGGAACCGAGAGAGACAAAGTGGTGGCGTGTGTTACTTGGCGAAAGCCAAGGAAGGAAAGGATTATTGACCGGAAGCATGTGACCATGCCGGTGTAAAGGGAAGAGAGAGAGTGGTAGAGGGATATATATATATATATATGATTTGAAAACCAAAATATTCTAAAATTGGATGATAGCTTGTAAGCCTAAACTTTGAAGTTACTCCCAACATTTTCTTGTAAAAATTGATGTATATGATACTCTACTGAAAACTACTAAGCAATCTTTCAGTTTACAAGTATTAATATCTACGTGTGTGTGTGTGTGTGTGTAACATTGTAGTTTTAGTTTACAGATTTAATGTCTTAGCAAAGAAACTCCACTTTCGCTAATTCATAGATGGCTTCTCTGAAACAGAAGATTTCAGATCTGTAAAATACAAATAAATATTTTACTCTACAGTTATATCTAACTGATATAGAATCCTCTTTGATCAAGGATTTTCTGATATATATATGTGTGTGTGTGTGTGTGTATACACACACTTTTATATATCTTTACACATGCACTATACATAAACACTCATATAAAAGTGAGAAGAGGGAGAGGGAGAAAGAGAGAGAGAGAAAGGGAGAGAGATAAGAAGAGAGAGAGAGGTAGAACCTGGTCAGGAAAGGTTTCTACTTGGTAGATTTATTCTAGATTAATTCGTAAAACTATATGTAATTGAAGTGTTCTGTGAAGTTTTGATGGTTTGGAGGACCTACTCAATGCCAAATACCAAAAGCCAAATACCAAATGCCAAATACCAAATACACTGACTCAGTACCGAAATATTGGTGAGTTATCCATCCTAGACCCCCATCACTCTTTCATTGATCATCATATTTGTTTAATCAGTTTTTAATGCTGCTGTATTTCAATTCGAATAGACATACTAACAACACCATTATTTGTTAGAGGCAAAAGAAGGAAAAAGAAGAAGAAACATAGGTGAAGACGAAGAATGAAAGAAAATCACAATAAATATAATGTAAAAAAAAAAGAAACAAAAAAAAAACAGGTAGGCGATAAGGAATACTGGAACAAAATTTGTAAATTCTTATTCGATAAATTGATTAAGTCTGTCTGTGTCTGATTTTACTTGTTGGTTTTTAAAGCTGCTTTGTGTGTCTCCATTGAGAGTGTTTGTCAGGTTACTTCAAATGGCTTTTTTTTTTTTACAGTTTGTCACAATTTTACATTGGTTTCCTCTTTCGATTAGTATTTGCCATCTGAAGAATGATCAGCTGTAGAAGAGATTGTTGTCAGCGCAAGAAAGAATTCTGGAATTTCTTACAAATTAGACTGCTTTTTCTTTTTTTTCTTTCTGTCCCTCTCTCTTTTTCCATTTCTTGCTTAGGTTGTCTTGTTGCATGTGTAGACTGTGTTATCATGTACACTGTACATTTTGTACTTTGTATGTTTTATATGTATGTGTGTGTGTGTGTGTATGTGTGTGTGTATATATATATATATATATATATATATATATATAAGTACAGTGGTCACTAAAGTGACAGAAGGTGCTAGTAAGCACCAGCATTGCTAGAAATAAGAGTCAAAACAACTCTTAGCCACGTGAGAGCACTTTTCTAATGGCTATACTAATGGCTATATATATATATATATATATATATATATATATATATATATAAGTACAGTGGTCACTAAAGTGACAGAAGGTGCTAGTAAGCACCAGCATTGCTAGAAATAAGAGTCAAAACAACTCTTAGCCACGTGAGAGCACTTTTCTAATGGCTATACTAATGGCTATATATATATATATATATATATATATATATATATATATACACTCTGCAAAGTGGTTGGTGTTAGGAAGGGCATCCAGCTGTAAAATCCCTACCAAAACAGACACAGTAGTCTAGGGTAGTTTTTCTACATGGCTAGCTCCTGTCATCCGTCCTACCCATACTTGCATGGAAGATGGATGTTAAACAATGATGATATATATAAGAACAAGTTAAAGATAATGGTCATTACATATAATTCCTTTATTGAAGCAAATGTGGCTTACAGCTGTTTCCAATAGTCATTATAGGTACATTATTGATAGGTTTACTAAATTGGTCTTTTAATCAATTGAGGTAAATTGAACGACCTAAGAAAATTAATGCAACTTTCATCAAAGCTACTTTTGGAAATAACAAGCAAAGCAATTGAGGAATGGCTAGACATGGCTTTGACAAAAGTAGCATTAATTTTCTAAGGTTGTTCAATTTACCTCACTTGATCAATAAACCATTTGAGTAAACCTATCAATAATGTAACTATAATGATTTCAGGAAACAGCTGTAAGCCAAATTTGCTTTAATAATGGAATTATATGTAAAGACCATTATTTTTAACTTGTTTCTGATACATCATTCTGTAAAAACCAGTTTATCTGAAGCCCATCCACAGATTTACAATAGAATTGTGATGAACCATAATTTGGGACCTTACCAGAAAATTACTTGGAGTTCTTCACTAATCTAAGTAATATTGTTAACCTCGTGTGGCAACAGTGCTTATGAAGTATTTTGTCTGGATTTATAATCCCTAACTATATATATATATATATATATATATATATATATATATATATATATAT
>NC_068984.1:59930189-59932689 GCF_001194135.2 Octopus bimaculoides
ATATATATATATATATATATATAGAATAATAATAAATGGAGCAAAACGCATATAATCAATAAGTTCCTTTAATTTCTACATATGTTTCAAAAATTATATGCACTCTACTCCAAAGGAATAAGAGATGCTGGTTTATACATATAATTTTATCATCAGGGAACCTTATTACAAATGCAAGACTTGTGCTGAATGCTAAGGTTACGTATGAGGAAAAACACTATATAGCTGAGTTAAATGACCGTTAGAAACAAGAACGCTAGTTTACAAGGAGCTGTTTAGGGAGAGAGGCTATGAACGCTATACTAAGAGTTTAAATTAAAAGAAGACATAATGAGCTGCAGAAAATTCTTAAAGTTTATAATAATGGTAATACAAATTTTTTGTAATTGGAAGGCGAAAGGGAGATAATCCAATGAATTTGTGTAAAGAATAAATTTTTTATACGATTAATTACGTAAATAAACGTTTATAAGGAAGGAAAAGAAAAAATGGATTGTAAATATAAGTAACCATTAATGTTGTATCATATCAAGTTATGGTAATTAACCTAAATAAATGGCAATACAAGGTACAAAACTATAAAGTAATGAAATAATAAGAATACACAACGTAGGTAAATGTATGTGCAAAATACCTATTCGGTGTAATATTTTAAATCATGATAAACTAACATATTATATCCCGCCAGAGAAAAAACGTGCTTCTTATATATTACTATATTGCATAGAGGAAGTGTTAATAGATATGAGCAGTAACTCATAGTTGAGGACTGAAGAGTTATTTCCTTGACAATAAGGAAGACCAACATAGAGTTTGTGTCAAAAACCAGACGGGAGGCAGTAGGACAGAAAGTTATACATTTGGAGAGGGGGGGAGTTGAAACAGAGATAGAGGAAGAGAAAGAGAGAGAAGGAGAGGGGAGTTGAAACAGAGATAGAGGGAGAGAAAGGTGACTTGCAAAACAAAGAGGGAAGGGGAAAAGACAAGAAGAAAAGATAAAGGAGGAGGAAACATGGAGTCAATCCTTTTGTTATTGTATTTCTTGTATTTCTGTTGAAATGCACTGTCTTTGTTGCAATTAATTTTGAAAACTATGAAGAATTTAGTAAAATGACTTTGACATTATTAAATAAATGTTTTGAATGTAAATTTACACGAAACTTCTATGGAAGGATTTTAATAATTTAGATTACTTTAAAGCAGGAGGTTTGTATCATAGGACTAGGGCAGTTTTGGGTAGGTTGATTTTAAAAGGGTTAAAAAAACGAAAGAATAAAGAATTAAATGAATGGATGATTTAAAAAATGAATGAAGCAGAGTACTGAGGACTGACTGCTAGAGTACTCAATTGTAGATCTACAATCAAAAGTATTTCATTCATTACCATTCCGTCTTTTATTCTGAGTATAATGTTTACATTATCAAATCAAATATATCCTTTCTTTTTGAAAGACAGTGAGGGGGTGTAGATTATATGGAGATTTTGCTGCTATTTCTAGCAGCTCAAGTGGTTCAATAGTGACTTCCCACTTTTATTTGATTTGTTGTATAATTTATACACATTGGGTATTAGGATGTCTCTTTGTGCTCCGTTTGAAAGTGTTGTATATATTGCCTAAGAAGCTCCTACAAGCTTAATGCAAGAAGATTTTCAGGAAACATGATTCAAGGTCACACTCTAATGCCGACAGAAAGATGTCTATATGTTCTAAAAATCTTGCAAGCAAGGCTGAGTGAGATTATTCTTCCATTAAGCTGAGCAAGCTTCTGATCTTTTCTCATTCTATTCCTTGTCAGAGAATAGACGCTTTTGTGCATAGAAAGCCTTTATTTCACTATGGTTGATCCCATCTTATAAAATTCTCTTCTCAGTTTCCACTTAGTCTGTTTTCAGCTGCATCATATATTGTAAATGCATTTCTCTAAAGATGCCGGAGTGACTCGTTAAATGTAGTGCCAGATTATGGCAGTTGAATGGCAGAGCTTTGTCACATCACAGAGACATGCATTTACACAAACTCACAGGCACATATGTCTACACACTCATACACATATCTGCATGTTCACACATACACATACATTCACATGTATATGTAGGTGTGTGTGTATATACATATACATAGATACATATATATACATATATGCACACACACACATCTATATCTACTTTATATATATCAATGCATGTTTGTGTTTATACATATATGTATACATTTATGTATTTATCTATATATTTATTTACACTTCTCTCTCTTTCTCTCTCTTTTATATATATGTGTATGTATGTGTGTATGGTATATATATATTTTTTTTGTGTGTGTGTGTGTGTGCATGTAACTATATGCACACACAGACGTATAGGATAGCTATCTGCACAGATACATGTAATATACAAGTGAAAAATTCAAGTGAGAAATCTACACACAAGTGAAAAGTACATATGCATGTATGTATTTATGTATGTATGAATATATATAAGTGTATGTTTTACAAAATATAT
>NC_068984.1:59937689-59946065 GCF_001194135.2 Octopus bimaculoides
AAAATAAGTACCAGTTGAACACAAGGATTGGTGTAATCGACTTACCCTATCTCCCAGAATTGTGCCAAAAATTTGGAACCAGCCTTTGTTTCAGCTCTTTATGTTCTGAATTCCACTGCAACAACCTTTGTATCAAGTTGTATCAGTTCTTCCTTCTTCCTTGAACAACATTAGTGGTGTGGAGAAGGATGACTTGTTGTTTCATTGTCTACTGCTAGGATTCCATAAAAAAAAAAGAGCCTCTACCAAAAAAAAAAAAAAAAGAAAAAAACTTGAGGAAGTCTGTACCCTTTCACGTGTCGGTTCAAGATTAACCAAGTGCCCTGAGAGAAAAGTTGGACATAAGAAGCATCAAATGTGCTGGTATGGTCATGTATTACGTATGGGTAAGGACAGCTGAGTGAAGAAGTATCACACCCTAACAGTGGAGGGAACCTGTGGAAGAGGTAGACCTAGGAAGACCTGGGATGAGGTGGTGAAGCAAGACCTTCAAATCTTAGGCCTCACAATGGCAATGACAAGTGACTGAGACCTTTGGAGATATGCTGTCCTTGAGAAGACCCAGCAAGCCAAGTGAGATTGTAGCCGTGGCCTACGCCAGTGTTGCATAACTGGCTCATTTAAGAGTAGCCTTCAGTCGTCGGGTAATATGCTGTGCTTGAGAAGACCTGTTGAGCCAAGCGAAATCGTTGTTATAGCCAATACCAATACTGCCTGACTGGCACCCATGCCAGTGGCATGCAAAAAGCACCATTTGAGCATGGTCAATGCCAGTGCCGCCGGACTGGCTCCTGTGCCAGTGACATGTAAAAAGCACCATATGAACATGGTTGATGTCAGTGGCCCCCATGCTGGTGGCATGTAAAAAGCACCTACTACACTCTTGGAGTGGTTGGTGTTAGGAAGGGCATCCAGCTGTAGAAACCTTGCCAGATCAGATTGGAGCCTGATGCAGCCTCCTGGCATGCTAGTCCTCAGTCAAACCATCCAACCCATGCCAGCATGGAAAGTGGACGTTAAACAATGATGATGATGATGATGATGGCTTTAGTGCTAGCATCAATAATACCAATGACAGTAATACAACAAATGACAAATATGTCAACAACATCAATAACAACTGTAACAAATTAACCCTCTTGGGACACCTAAGCTGATTGATTGGCCCATGTGATACAAGCTGAAAGGACTTTGAGGTCTACCCATCAGCTCGATGAAACAAATATTGTAATTTGGAAGTGTAACAGCTAATCAGAGATCATCTTTCAGTACATACTTTTGTTCTGTTTTTTTCATAGCAACATTTATGCTTATTATTTTATCTATTTACATGTAGTGTGTTGTTTTAGGTTTTCTTATTGTTGTAGATGTATTGTACTGTTTACATGCATCCATAATATATATAGTTTTACATACTAACAAAGTAGTTTTAGGTACTTTATCCTTTGTTTTCTACATGCATACATCAATTTCAATCTCAACAGAAAAATTTTTTAGTTGTTTTGTCTACACATACCAAAACAATGTGTCTCAAAAGGGTTAACAGTGTGTGTCTCAAAAGGGTTAACAGTGTGTGTCTCAAAAGGGTTAACAGTGTGTGTGTCTCAAAATGGTTAACAGTGTGTGTCTCAAAAGGGTTAAAATCAGTGGATTTTGATTACATGACTTTGCTCCAAATTGAACATAAAGAATGCTAGATAATGTCCTCATCCATACCTAATACATGACCAGTGCAGTCATCTCTCTTGCACATCACATTTGATGCTTCTTATGTCCAACTTTGCTCTCAGTTCCTTGTGACTAGTAGTTGTAATGTTATTAATATTGCTGTTGTTGTTGCTTAGCTCCAGCTTATACTGTTCAAGCTGACTTATGATCAGAGACGATCAAATTGTGACCATCATTTCTTTTGTACTGCAAATATATTTTCATTTGGGGTTTGCTTTCCTTGTCTTATTCTTTTCTACTCTGGGCACAAGGCCCAAAATTTTGGGGTAAGGGGCTAGTTGATTAGATCGACCCCAGTACGCGACTGGTACATAATTTATCGACTCTGAAAGGATGAAAGGCAAAGTTGACCTTGGTGGAATTTGAACTCAGAACGTAAAGACAGATGAAATACTGCTAAGCATTTCACCCGGCATGCTAATGTTTCTGCCAGCTCGCTGCCTTCAAATATTATTGCATCAAATATGCTGGTACCTACTCACCTATTGACAATGTTAGTGTAACTGAAGGCAGTGAGCTGGCAGAATCATTAGCACACCTGGCGAACTGCTTAGTGGCATTTGTCCATCTTTCTGTTCTAAGTTCAAATTCCACTGAGGTCAACTTTGTCTTTCATCCTTTTGGGTTGATAAAATAAGTACCACTTGAGCACTGTGGTTGATTTAACTGACTTGGCTCCTTCTCTGAAATTGCTGGCCTTGTGCCAAAATTTGAAACCACTATTAGTGTAATCATTGTATCAGTGGTGTTAAGTGTTGGTGTTGCTAGTTGTTATTGTGGCAATGTTGCTACTGTGGTAGTAATGTAGTTGAACACATGGCTCAGTGGTTTTCGTGTTGGGCTCACAATTATGAGGTAGTGAGTTTGATTCCTGGTCTGGGCTGTGTCTTATATTCTTGAGCAAGACACTTTATTTTCATGTTGCTCCAGTTCACTCAGCAGTACAAATGAGTTGCGATGTCACTGACGCCAAGCTGTATCAGCCTTTCCTCTCTTGGATAACATAAGTGACATGGCGGTGGGAGACTGGTATGCATGGGCGGGCGAATGCTGGTCTTCCATAAACAACCTTGCTCAGGCTTGTGCCTCGGAGTGTAACTTTCTATGTGCAATTCCATGGTCATTCATGACTGAAGGGGGTCTTTACCCTTTACCCTGAAGTGTTGATGGTATTAGTGTTATTAGTGTACAGGTTATTGTTTTAATGAGCACTGATTGTATTTGTTCAGTTAATCATTGTTGAGATAGTAATATTGATGGTAATGGTGTTGTTTGCTATTGGTTACCATCATGTATTGTTTTTGAGATGGAAGTGTTGATGGTGGGGATGGTGTGCTATAAGTTGTACTAGTGTATTAACTATTGAGATGAAAGTGGCAATAATAGTAGTATTACTATTCATAATATAAATGCATTTGAATTAGTTGTTGTGATAGAGGTGTTGATGTTGGTCATGCTATTTTTACCTTTTTGCCTTTTTACTTGTTGCGGTCATTAAACTGTAGCCAGGTTGGGGCACTGCCTTGAAGAATTTTAGTCAAATGAATCAATCCCAGTACTTATTTTTCCAAGCCTGGTACTTGTTTTATTTGTCTCTTTTGCCAAGCCACTAAGTTACAGGGATGTAAGCAGACCAACGCCAGTTGTCAAGCAGTGTTGGGGGACAAATACAGACACAAAGACACACACATACACACACACACACACGCACACACACACACACACACACACACTCTCACATTGGGCTTCTTTCAGTTTCCATCTACCAAATCTGCCTGCAAGGCTTAGGTCAGCTCCAGGCTATAGTAGAGGACATTTGCCCAGGGTGTCATGCAGTGGGATTGAACCTGGAATCATGTAGTTGGGAAGAAAACTTCTTACCCTGCAGCCATATGACATTAATGTACTAATGGTGATATCATGATGGTGCTTTTGCTATTGGTACTATTTACGTCATTGAATTAATTACTTTAGTAATATTGGTAGTATTGTTGCTATCAGTTATCTTAGAGTTTTTGTTAATGATGGTTTTTTTATTGTGTGATATTTGCATGGCCGTACTGGTTGCTATTGTTGTTATAGTTTTGCTATTGATAGTGTTAAATTTTGTCCTATTAGTTGTTGTGATTGTGGTGATTGATGATGTTGCTAATGTTGGTGTGTGTGTGTGTGGATGGGGGTATTAGTGTAGTTGTGTTGGCGGTGTTGTTGCTGATAGAAATTCTTCTCCTTTCCTCTCCTTCTGACATTATTGTTCAATAATTCTTCAAATTATCTTTCTGTTTGATCATTGTCTTGTTAAAACATGAATTTTGCCCCTTCACCTTCCTCTGCCAGCAGTCATTGTGGTGGAACTATCTGATGTAATAGAGAAGAGGTGGGGAAATGAGAGAGAAATAGAGAAAGAGGGAGAGACAAATGAGAAAAGTTGCAAAGAATATTGAGAGGGAAAGTTAGAAAATTGGAAATGGAATCATTTGTTAGCTGATGGTGATATTCGAGGAGTAGAAGAGAAAGAGTGAATAGGAGTTAATTAATATGAGAGTGAAGAAGAATGAGAAAAAGAGAGAGAGAGGAAGATAGATAGCTTGATAGAAAGTGTAATGGGGGGAAAGGAGAAAATGAAAGAGAATAAGGAGAGTAAGTCATGGCAAGGAGAAGGTAAGAAAGAAGAGAGAAGTATATTGGAGAGAGGGGGAAATTGAATTTAATGAAATTTCATGAAAGTCATCTTAAATTTTCTTTTAAAATAATGGAAATTTTAAAAGCGCATGAAGCACCAGTATATATTTTGAGCAAAAGAATGTATTGCTTTGTGGTAGAAGTTATAGTTTGTGGTAGGGGCATAGCTTGCGGTTGAATATATAATTTGGAGTAGAAGCTATAGAGTGTGGGGAAAAAATACACGTGGAAGATAACATAGTTTGCAGTGGAAAGTATACTTTGGGGTAGATGTAGAATACATTGTTGGTGATAGAATATATATATATAGCTCATGATAGTGGCACGTAATAAACACCTTTTTGAGCGTGGCCGTTGCCAGTACTGTGTGACTGGCCCTCGTGTTGGCGGCACGTAAAAGCACCCACTACACTATCAGAGTGGTTGGCGTTAGGAAGGGCATCCAGCTGTAGAAACTCTGCTAGATCAGATTGGAGCCTGGTGCAGCCATCTGGCTTGCCAGTCCTCAGTCAAATCATCCAACCCATGCTAGCATGGAAAGTGGACGTTAAACAGTGATGATGATGATGATAGAAGATCCAATTTATGGCAGAAAATAGTTTGTGGTAGAAGACATTTTGTGGTGGATAATGTATTTTCTGCTTGAACTTATAGATTTTAATAAATACATGGTTTGTGGTTTAACCCCTTTGCATTTAAACCAGCCATACCCAACCCATATATTCTACCTGTTTTATGTTCAAACCAACCAAATACAGTGTCACACACCTATCTTACAATGTCATTCTAAAAATTAGCAGTTACATCATCAAAAGCTCAATGCTACAAAGTAATGCATGATTAATTGAAAATACTGTGAAAAAATAAGCATTATATTTGACAGAGTAACCTGAATGCTAAAGGATTAAAATGTATTTTGTGGTAGAATATGTACAGTTTTTTTTTTGTAGGAGTTATAATTTGTGGAAGAAAGCATAGATTGTGTGAGAAAATATAGTTTATGAAAGGAAATATAATTTGAAGTAGATGTCATAGTTTCATTGTAATTTTTCATTGTTTTAACATCCACTTTTCCTGCTTATATGAGTTGGATGAAGTTTGTTAGGGCAGATTTCTATGGCTGGATGCCCTTCCTGTGGCCAACCTTTGCCTGTCTCCAAGTAAGGTAATATTTTCTCATGATCAGACTTACTCTCACAGAATATTGGAAATGAATGACACTGTTCATATGACAGCAACAATCACTTTACAACTATCACATGATGTCAAGACAAGGTGACACAAATTCTCTCTCACACACACTCATATACACACACAGATACATACATACATACTTCTTTCAGTTTCCATCTACCAAATCTACTTGCAAGGCATTTGTTGGTCCATATCTATAGTAGAAGATATTTGCCCATGGTGCCATGCAGTAGGACTGAACCTGGAATCATGTGGTAAGAATCAAATTTCTTACCACACAGCCATGCCTTCATCTGTAGCCATACCTGCATTTGTAATTTGTAGTAGAAAATATAGTTTTGTAGTTGAAGATGTAATTTGTGGTAGAAAACACAGTATTGGTAAAATATACATCGTGGTGGAAAATATAGAAATATAGTTTATGATAGAATTTATATATAGTGGTAAAAGATGTAGTTTGCGGTAGATATTATTTGTGGTAGAAGATACATGTTGTGGTTGGCAACGTAATTTTGGTAGAAAATATAGTTTTGTGGTACAGTTTAATATTTGTAGTAGAAGACAGTATTTGTTTGAAAATGTAGTTTGTGATACATTATATATTTTGTGTTAGAATATATAGTTTTTAGTAGAAGATATAATTGTTAAATGTATTTTGTGGAACATTACATAGTTTATGGTAGGTAGAAGGCTTAAGACATATTTTGTGAAAAAAAGACAGTTTGTGACAGAAAATATTTGTGGTAGAAACTATAGTTTGTGGTACAAAATATAGTATGTAGTAAAGTATGTATTTTGTGGTAGAAGACATATTTATGTTAAAAGACAGTGTGATAGAAAACAATTTTGTCAGTGGATGTGAGAAGAACTTTCAGTAAATTAAAACTTGATTTAAATTGATTTTTGCCTTGGATTACTTACACTTCATGGTGGTAGAATATATATTTTCTGGTAGACAACCTAACTTTTAGTATAAGATATAGTTTGTGGTGGACAGCATAGTCATAAAATATATCACTTGTTCTAGAAAATACAGTTTTGGAGTAGAAAATATAGTTGGTTGTAGAAAAAATAAAAAAGTGTTTGTGCCTGAAGATATAGTTGGTAGCAGTAATTGTAGTTTAGCTCCAGTTCTGTTATCTCTGATATGATCTAATCCAGTTCTGACCATCCTTTGTTAATTAGGTACAGTGAATTCCAGATTATTTTAACCAGTTTTTTTTTTTTAAGGATGGCTTGAGGGAATTTGACTGTAATTAATAGATGATGTAAATGATGGTATTTGAACAGAGTTACTGTTGTTTCTTAACCCCAGGATAGTTCTGATCCAGCTGATCTGTCTTTTTTTTTTATCAAGCATAATGAATCTCCAAATCACATTTAACAAATAGGCATAGGCATGGCTGTATGCACCAATGTGGCTGTGTGGTAAGAAGTTAGCTTCCCAACCACATAGTTTTGGGTTCAGTCCCACTGCATGACATCTTAAGCAAGTGCCTTTTACTATAGCCTTGGGCTGAATAAAGCCTTGTGGGTGGATTTGGTAGATGGAAACTGAAAGAAGCTTGTATATATATATATCTATATATATCTACGTGTATGTTTTTGTGTTTGTGCTTATCTCCCATCACCACTTGACAAGTGATGGTTTGTTTACATCCCTGTAACTTAGTGGTTTTGCAAATGAGACTGGTAGAATTAGTACCAGGATTAAAAATAAGTGCTGGAGCCAATTCATTCGACTAAAAAATTCTTCAAGGTGTTGCCACAGCATGGCCACAGTCTAATGATTAAAACAAGTAGAAGATGCAAGATAAAAAATAATGTGTCTTATTTTAAGACAGTGAGATAGTTTGAGAAAGATTTTACCACTGTCTCTAGTAGGTTGAAAAATCAACTCCTTTCTCATTGGTTAATAATGTTCATAACAACAGATATTGTTTGTGCTGGAAGATATAATTAATGTGTTAAGGTACTGCAATTACTACTTGCTTTGCTACAAATAATAATATAAAAAAATACCTCAACAATCTGTAAATAGGTGGTAATAAAACTCAATAAATAAAACCTAATTAAAAATACCTTCATCTTGGGTTATTCACACCTTAAGGCGAAAAAAGATACAATTTGTGATACACAACATATTTTGTATTAGACAGCACCATTTATTTGATGTAGAAAATATACCTTGTAGTAGAAGATAGTTTATGATAGAAAGAATAGTGAACAGTTTGTGATTAATCCATTTGTTACTATATTTCTGTTGAATTATGGTACTTTGTTTCAATCAATTTTCAAAATAATGAAGAATTTGCTAAAATAACTATATCATTATTAAGCTGGTGCTTAGAACATATATTCACGTGAAATTTTAAAGAAAAGTTTTAATATAAATTGTTTTAAAACAAAAAGTTGGTAGCTTGTATCATACCGCCAAGGTTGGTCTCTGGTGGGTTGGTTTACAAAGAAATTAAATATTAGATATGCATACATGTAAAAGGACTGTCAGATTGCATAATAATTATTCAAAATACCTATGTTTAAGAGCATGAGCGTTAACAATTCAAAGCATAAGTACAACAAAAGAATAACAAAATTCAAATGGATAAATTGATGAAGAAAATTTATAATGGTAAAAAAAATGTTTTTATATATCTCCAATAATATTAATCTAAATGTATTTAAACTGAAATATGTATATTTATGTCTATGTATGTATGTATGTATGTATGTATGTATGTATGTATATATATATATGTATTTATATCTATG
>NC_068984.1:59946316-59947300 GCF_001194135.2 Octopus bimaculoides
TATATATATATATATATATATATATATATATATATATGTATATCTACTACATATATGTAAATCTGTGGGTGTGTTTGTTTGTGGCATTGTTATCTAACTCCTCCTACATCATTTTATTGATTTTGATGAAACTTGACACATGAGTTGAACTCATATCTGGAAAACTAATGACATACGTAGATTGTTGAAAAAATTGATAATAGGGCCCCTGGAAGGGATTATTATATCTACTACATATAACTAATATATTTTTAAACATCCAAGGGAAATAACCCATTTGCTCCTGAGGGAATCCTTATATATAGCGAAAGGAAATAACCCATTCATGTTCGTAAATTATTTCGTATAGATCAAATTGAGTATACTTATTTCTTAGTATTTGAACTATTTCAGTTATTTTTGCAATTTATCCAGTACAATGCTTAAACAAGTAAATAATATTTTCCTAAACAATAGATCCACTTATTTTGGTTAGTGACTTCATCATCATCATCATCATCATCGTTTAACGTCTGCCTTCCATGCTAGCATGGGTTGGACAATTTGACTGAGGACTGGTGAAACCGGATGGCAACACCAGGCTCCAATCTAATTTGGCAGAGTTTCTACAGCTGGATGCCCTTCCTAACGCCAACCACTCAGAGAGTGTAGTGGGTGCTTTTACGTGTCACCCGCACGAAAACGGCCACGCTCGAAATGGTGTCTTTTATGTGCCACCCGCACAAGAGCCAGTCCAGGGGCACTGGCAACGATCTCGCTCGAAAGATTATTCATGAATATATCAACAATAGCTCCGCTGAGGGTTATATTCTCTGCAAATGCACAAAAGCTTTCTTCAGAGTTATTTAGTTTGAATTGTTATCATCCCATATCTGATTAGGAATACTGGCAGTTGCCCATGCATGCAAGCTTCCCCTCTCCACTGTTGTTTATCCAAGTAAAATGCTGATGCTGTGGGCTCATATAGCTTGACAACATTGTTGT
>NC_068984.1:59948235-59951405 GCF_001194135.2 Octopus bimaculoides
CAACCGCACAAGAGCTGGCCCAGGGGCACCGGCAACGATCTTGCTCGAAAGATTTCATGTGTCGCCCGCACATGAGCCAGTCCAGGGGCACTGGCAACGATCCCACTCGAAAAACCTCCTGTGTCATCCGCACAAGAGTCAGTCCAGGGGCACCGGCATCGATCTCGCTCGAAAGATTTCATGTGTCGCCCGCACATGAGCCAGTCCAGGGGCACTGGCAACGATCTCGCTCGAAAGATTATTCATGAATATATCAACAATAGCTCCGCTGAGGGTTATATTCTCTGCAAATGCACAAAAGCTTTCTTCAGAGTTATTTAGTTTGAATTGTTATCATCCCATATCTGATTAGGAATACTGGCAGTTGCCCATGCATGCAAGCTTCCCCTCTCCACTGTTGTTTATCCAAGTAAAATGCTGATGCTGTGGGCTCATATAGCTTGACAACATTGTTGTTTATATAGGAAATAATTGTGACTTCTAGTTCCACTGTTCAAGGTTTATTCAGGCTGTTTATAATAAATCTCAAATGATGAAACTTGAAGTCACAGTCAATTCTTACCCCTCTCTTTCTGTTTAACCATAAATCTATAATAATAATAATAATAATAATAATAATAATAATCCTTTCTACTAAAGACACAAGGCCTGATATTTTAGGGCAGGGGACTATTCAATTACATTGACCCCAGTATTTTATTGCTGCTTAATTTGTTGACCTCTTCGGGGTCGACAAATCAGCAACCTTGGCAGAATTTGAACTCAATGTAAAGACGGACAAAATACCGCCAAGCATTTCACCTGGTGTGCTAACAATTCTGCCAGCTTGCTACCTTGTTAATAATAATAATAATAATAATAATAACTCTGCCAATTTCCTCATGTGACCTGAACTGACTAATAAAACATCCAATCATTCTCACTAAGGATCTACTTTTATTTCTCTTCACTCTAACCTCAGACATTTGAGAACACGCTGTTTCAGAATGATGCCATCATTAACTCATTTGTAACCATATTTCTAATAAAATACACTGTCCTAATGTTGCAATTAATCCTGAAAATAATGAAGCATTTGAAAGGACTTAGTAAAATAATTAATAGTTCCTCTATTAAAACAGTGTTTAGAATATTACAAAGTGTTCTTACATAAAATTATTATAGAATGTTTACATTTAGATATAAGTACATTAAAATAGATGGTTTTATATTGTAGAATCAGGAATGCTTCAGATGGGTTGGTAATGAAAATTCTAATAAAGTAGATATCAAGGTTATGAAATACAAGTCAATCCTTCTGCAGTTTACTTGTCTACATGTGTCTAACACATGCGTCTAATATTACTCCATGGCAGAAGTGTTAAACCCACTCTTCCTGGTGAAGAAGATTGGCTTGCTAGAGTTGAGTGCCAGTACCACATAGAAAGCACTTGTGCCAGTGCTACATATAAAGCACTCATGCCATGCCATGTTAAAAGCACCCAGCACACACTGCAATGTAGTTGGTATTAGGAAAGGCTGTGAAAACCAAGTCAAATCAGAATGGAATTTGGTGTAGCTCTTTAGCTTTAAAATCTGGTCAAACTGTCCAGCCCATGCCAGAATGGAAAATGGACACTAAAGGATGATGATGATGTGTGTAACAGCAGCATCCAACCGCTGAGAAAAATTGAATTGAAGAGTATATGATAGGCATTTTATTTTTTTTTAAAGTTATTCAGATGCTAGTAATGTATTCCAAACAACTGCCTTGCTGTCACCTAAATCTCTGATTTATCTTCATTTTCTAATAGATTTCTCTGTAGACTTTTCCAGTATCAACATCCTTAAAGAAACCCCAGCTCAGCTATGTGAGTAGACAAAGTCATATATCTCATAATCTACACCAGTTACTGCCCAAAAGAAATTTCCACAGAAAATGTTTCAAAGAATGTTGCAAAATGTATTTCAAAACCACCTTGAAAAGATTGGAATTGCTAAACAGTTCACAAAAACATTACAATTTTTGAGAACAATAGAGCAACCACAGGAATAACAGAGAACCAAAAGAATTTTAGGTTCAGAATGCCTGGGATATTTTTGCATCCCAAACATTGCTATTAGCAGCTGTCTGCTATCTATATTGTATATATATATATATATGTATGTATTTGATAAACATTTCTCTTATTTTGAGAAAAAGAAATTTGTAAATATAAAAAACCCCAGTAAATATTGGTTCACAGCAGTCAAAAGAGCAGAGTATAATTGCAGTAAAAAATGTTTATAATTGACTTTCTCATCTGTTATCAAAATATTAAACAATAAAGACTAAGTTGATGTATAATACATACATTTGTGTGTGTGTGTGTGTGTGTATTACTAAAACCACCTGGGACAAAACAGACAAATAGCAGTTTTGATAAATGTATTTTTTGTCAAACCTTTATTTACAAAGTGATTGTTTTATTTATATATTTTCTTCCATTTGTTTTGCATATGTGTTATTGTGTGAGTGCCATAATATGAAACAAATGGTGTGAGTAAGAGTTGGAAGATGGTAAGATTATTTTCCATTTGTTTGACTTTAAGGAATTTTTTTTCTTTCTTGAATTAAAGTTTTTATATTTCACATCAAAATATAAATATTTTTATAAGATTGTTTCTTTTATTTATTATTTACCTACTTTTATTGAAAAATAAACAAGCGAAAAAAGAAAAAAAGAACGTTAACTTGAGAAAAACAGTTCAGCACCATATGAAGCCATTGCTAAAGACATGATTCTTTATCTCCTCATTCAGACTTTCATTAAGCTAAATTTTCTTACATGAAATAATATAAACCATTCAGAGAAATCACTGTTTTCTATTATATCCAGCCAGCATGGCAAACGCGTATAGTTCTTTAAAACTCACAAAGACTGTCTAAGATTTTATCCTCTAAATTTCTGAAGAAAGTAAAGAAGCAATGAAGTATTTTATCCTAAGCAGGATATCATATGGAAAATGTTAATAACATATAAAAACAAACAAAAAAGCAATTAAAAATATTTATATAAGAATATGAATGAATATGCATACACACACACACACACACACACACACACACACACACACGCATATATATGTGTGTATATGTATATGTTATATGTGTACACATATACGTACATACATATTCATCTCTCTCTCTC
>NC_068984.1:59951727-59952579 GCF_001194135.2 Octopus bimaculoides
CCTCACCGAGGCGATGACTACTGACCGAGACCTTTGGAAATGTGCTGTGCGTGAGAAGACCCGGCAAGCCAAGTGAGATCGTTGCCAGTGCCCCTGGACTGGCTCTTGTGCGGGTGGCACATAAGATGTACCATCCTGAGCGTGACCGTTTTCGTGCGGGTGACACGTAAGAGCACCCACTACACTCTCTGAGTGGTTGGCATTAGGAAGGGCATCCAGCTGTAGAAACTCTGCCAAATTAGATTGGAGCCTGGTGTAGCCATCCGGTTGCACCAGTCCTCAGTCAAATCGTCCAACCCATGCTAGCATGGAAAGCAGACGTTAAACGATGATGATGATGATACTTGGAAGAGGATGTGTGGCAGTCAATCATATGATAATATAGATAATATATATATATATATATATACGTATGTATATATATGTATATATATACTTGGAAGAGGATGTGTGGCAGTCAATCATATGATAATATAAATAATATATATATATATATATATATCACCGAGGCAATGACTTCTGGAAATATGCTGTGCGTGAGAAGACCTAGCAAGCCAAGTGAGACCATAATCCGAGGCCTCTGCCAGGGGTGTAGCCAGCCCACTTATGCATGCCTTTCCTCCATTGGACACTAAACTCTGCTTGCGAAGACCTGTTGAGGCAAGTGAAATCGAAATCGAACTAAATTCGATGACTGGCACCCATGCCAACATCTCCTTGATTGGACACTAAACTCGGCTTGCAAAGACCTGTTGGGGCAAGTGAAAGTGAAATCGTGATGGCACCTGTACCAGTGGAGCGCTAAGAGCACCGTCCGAGCGTGATCGTTGCTAGAGCAGCTGTCTGGCTTCC
>NC_068984.1:59953029-59953956 GCF_001194135.2 Octopus bimaculoides
ATATATATATACATATATATATATATATATGTATATATATATATATATGTTAATATTTAGCAGAAGTAACAGAGTGACTCCAGGGCTGAGAGTTTTGTGCATTAGTACTTATCAAGCATACACTCTCTCTCACACGCACATGAGCGCATGTGTGTGTGTGTGTGTGAGAGAGAGAGAGAGAGAGAGAGAGCGAAAGAGAGAGAGAGAGCGAAAGAGAGAGAGAGTGAGAGAGAGCAAGAAAGAGAGAGTGTGTGTATGTATTTGAAATACACAAAAATTGATTTACTAATACTTTTGCACATTTCTAAAGAACTCGTCCAATCCAATGACTTCTTGAATTCAGCACTAAATAACACTAATTCTATATTTTTCAATAATTATGATAATTGTTATCTGCGTAGCAGACATGTCAAAACTTGTATTAAAATGGAAAATAAATTACAGCTAATGAGAAAGAAAATGTTACCACTTCAAAAAGTCAGATGCCATCATAAAGAAGGAAGGAAGCAGAGGAGTGAGTGAGAAAGACAAGAAAGGAAAGCACACACACACACAAAGGTAACAATATATAAAAACAAAGGTTAGACAGGGTGATGGTAGAACTTGACTTGTAGAAATACTACTACTGACTGGTTGCTCTGTACAGTCTTGTATTGTATTGAAGCAGTGAATTAGGTGCAGAGAATTTTGGTTTTTATATTTGCATTCTATTTCTTCTAGCAGTTTGACAGCCATTATCAAAGAGCTAGCATTAAGGAATGATTATTTGCATATTTTATAAATTTGCATAATATTCGGGCTATTGATTTCACACCTGCATGCTTTTTGCATGAATAGTAGAATGTAATTATAGAGAACAGTTATACATACATACATACATACATACATATATATATATATATATATATATATATATATATATATATA
>NC_068984.1:59953986-59962086 GCF_001194135.2 Octopus bimaculoides
TATATATAGATATATATGATGTGTATATAGAGATAAATTATTCAGGCAGGTACCATAATTGTTCTCAGGTATAAATCCAGGTCTCAGCCCACAACATCAAGTAGTGAGAAGCATTACGGAACGAAGGTGTGTAGTAGAATATTGTGGGTTGCATATGCAACTGCACATACTCCATGCAGCAGACACATGTGTCAATCATTTTAACTAAATAATCATGCTGTATAGTTAACTGTTGAATTAAATGAAAAATTAGATGTACCAGTCTTTGTATTCTTTATAATTGTTTTAAATATATATATACATAGAGTGAGAGAGAGAGAGAGAGAAAGAGAAAGAGAGGGAACAAATAGTGAGGGATTATCAATCTGGGCAAAATACTTCATAAGCTCTCTGTTGGCACACCAGGCCTACAATATTACTTAGATTAGTGAAGAGCTCCAGGTAATCTTGTGGCAGGGTACAAAGTCAAGGTTCATCACAATTTTATATTGAAAATCTGTGGATGGGCTCCAGACAAACTGGTTTTTACACAGAGTGATATATATAAGAAACAAGTTAAAAATAATGGTCATTACATATTTTTCCTTTATTTGCTCCAATAAAGGAAAATATGCAATGACCATCATTTTAAACTTGTTTCTTGTATATATATAAATATATAATGTAGGTAGGGTTAAAATCCAAGCTGTGTCCTCTTGAAGCACACCTGCTTATTTCAGTATTCAAAATCTGTATGTAGATGTTATATTTGTATGAGGTATGCATAAGGGTTGAAAATATTGAAACCTGAGTGTCTTCTTTGTTTGCTGAAAGCAGTTTTGGCACAAACTTGGCAAACAAGTGTCTCATACCCAAATCTTCAGTGATAATGGACTGAAATGAACTGTAATTAATCTTCACATCCCCTTATAACTTGCGGATGGTGATTCAACGATTTCCCTTCAGAGCTGCATGCACATCTACAATGTTTTGCTCGGTTCTGTTGGTCGCTGGTTTACCAGAGTGTTTGTTGATATTGACATTTTTTCGGTCATCTTGGAAACGTCTGAAACACTCGTACACTTGTATGCAGCTCATACACTCCTCTCTATACACTTTCTTCAACTTTGTGTAGGCCTCTGAGCAGGTGCCACTATGACAACTTTCTCTGTCATAGTCTCTGTCATGGTCAATCCTACCAAGTACTGCTGTAAACAGAAGAGAGCTAGAACGTTAAAACTTCGTGCATATGCACAGCAGAGTTTAAGGTCAATTTTTGCCAAGTGGCTTTATTCTGTGTGCTTTCGCTTCGTTACTATGGCAACAGTCCAGATACTTATTGATCAGACCTATATATATATATATATATATATATATATATATACATATTTGGTTAATGAGTGACAGAAGATGGAAGAGACAAGGATTTTTATTAATCACTACAATTGTTTTGACCCATCTAGCATTGATCCCTCACAGGTGTGATACATAACAAGTGGTTCAGGAGCATCTTACAGTGCAGATGTGATGCTTTGGGTGATAAATAGATATAACTTGGGCGAGATCAATGCTAGGTGTGTTGAAAGAATTGTAGTGATTAATAAAAAATACATAACAAACACTGTGAAAGTGATCATGTTTTACCAATATACTACCAGGTATATACCATTCTTTTATTATCTAATATATATATATAAATATGATTCAAGTGTAGGAAGTTGATAAGCTTCAAGTGGCAGGTATAGAAAATAAAAAGTGGATAGTATACAATGAAATACAACAACAATTTATTATAGTATACAATGAAATACAATAACAATTTATAGTTACATACATTTTACTCATATCAAAGTTGCAAGGAAATTTGATAAGCTGATAGATTCTCCATAGCTCATGGTTAGCAACTTAGCTCAGTGCATAATAATTACATCATGAGCTTCAGTTAGCTAAGAAGAATATGTAACATGCATTTTAACTGTTCCACTCCCTCACTTTGTATACCTATCTATCTGTCCATCCATCCATCTATCCATCCATCCATCCATCTATCATATGAGTAACTGTCTATCTAGCTCCTCAAGTGTCTAGGGTCATAGTGAAGAGAAATGGAAATTGTTTCTAAGTCTCACATCTATTGGTTAGTTTAGGCCATGTAAAGAAATTATCTGTACAGCAGCAACAGTTTAACCCTTTTTGTTATTCTACATGTGGAATAACAAGGGACAGCTGAGCAGCATTTACTGACTAATAATCTAAAGAGCTAGATGGTACTCTAAGTAATGGGGTTGTGTCAGCCTCTTAGTAATAAAATATGTTTAACTTTCATAATATATATTGAGTTCTGTTTTTATGTATCATCATCATCATCATCATCATTTTAACATCTGCTTTTCCATGCTTGTAGGATGGAGTTTACTGAGATAGATTTGCTGTAGTTGGATCCCCTTCCTGTCGCTAACCTTCAACTGTTTCCAAGCAAAGTAATATTTCCCCATGGCCAGACATGATCTTGCAGAATATTGGAAATGAATGACACTGTATGACAATGACACTCATTTTTACAACTGTTATGCTATGTCTAGACAAGGAGACACAAACATACACACACTCATGCACAGACACACACTTACACACACACATATAGCCATGCATACATGCATACATCTGTGTATCAAATCCTCTCACAAAGCTTTGGATGCTAGAGTAGAAGGTACTTGCCTATGGTGCCACACAGGGGGACTGGACCCAGAACCATATGGTTTAGAAGTAAATTTCATGCTAGGAGGATAAGGAGTAAAGTAGGGTAAGGTATGGGAGAACAGAGTCAAAGCAGAAGAGGTTTCTTGCCATAGAGAAGCAACATGGTTACTCATATTTTGGACAAGATAGGAAGGAATTGGAAAGTGACAGAAGTGGAAATGAAGTGTCAGAGTGGACATACAAGGTATGAGGTGTGTATGAATGAGTGAGACAGGGTTGCCAGGAGTGAATATATGGGGCTGGAGATGCCTGATAGTGTAGGGGTAGCACAGTTGAAATGATGGTTCAAAAGAGAGATGACATGCTGATGAATAGGTTGCAGGGGTGGATGAGGAAGAGAAAGCAAGGCACAGTGTATGAGGAGGGGGAGATGTATGGTGAGGGGGAGGAAAGGCATGAATGGATTTCTAACAGAAAACAAAGAAACATCTGCCTAAAACTGAACTAAGGTTTGATTTGTCTTAAACATTATTTGCTGGTGTTATTAATGTAAATGAACACAAGGGTTATCAGTTATCAGTATTTTTAGTAGATGCAAATCACTTGTGTCAGTGATTTGATTTTTACTTTAATTTATTTTGAGTTTGTGACAGTTATAGCAAGATAGATTCAGAAACCAACATCCTCCTTAAAGAAAAGAGAACTTTTTGGTTGATTGTCACTCTTTCCACAATTCTCTTGGATGATATCTTTTTATATATCTCTAAAGTTATTTATCACTTTACTTGTCTAGAATAGGGGTGATGGGCAGATCATTAATAACAAAATTCTCACTATGGTTTGCAGTATCAATACAATGTATTTTCATGCATGCATTTGTCCAGTCTAAATTATATCCTCTAGATCATGTGAATATGTGATTAATTTGTAAAAGTTATTAGTATAGATTTTCAGATTTGTGAGTAACATTAATTTTTATTTCTTCTGATGCATTACATGAACACTGCCATAGTTTGTAACTATGGGAGGAGAAAACGACATTGATGTACTTTTAATTTTCTTTGATAGAATTATTTTAAAAAATGGATTTTGCAAGTTTGCCCTCCCCACTCCACCTCCATAGTCTTGCAAGCTGCCTGGTGACCTCACTAGTGCTGGAAGCATGATAAAAGGTTCCAAGTTCATGCTGTAAAGTGGTTGGCATCAGGAAGGGCATCCGACCATAGAAACCATGCCGAGTAAACATTGGAGCACAATGCAGTCCTTAGGCTCTTTGGATCCTGTTAAACCATCCAATCCATGCTAGCATGGAACATGGACATGATGATGAGGATGATGATGATGATGCATTATATGTTGGTGCAGATATGGTTAACAAGTTCATGTCATAATCATTTAGCTTCAAACTCAGTCATGCTGTGTGACATTTCAGGCGAATATCTTCTACTATAGTTCCCCAACTGACAAAAGCCTTGTAAATGTATTTAGTAGATGGAATCTATAAAAAAGCTTGTAATACATGCATATATGTGTGTGTGTGTGTGTGTGTGTGTGTGTGTGTGTGTGTATGCGCATGCGCCTCCTTGTCTTGACCATGCATGCTAATTCATAAACAAACATCAATGTCAGGCCAGTGGTGTTGTTTATTTCAAGTCTTCCTTAAAAGCATATCCAGCCATCATGCTGTTTGTGTTTGAAGGATTAGAGGAAATATTACCTTATTTGGAAGCAGGTAGACTTCATGGACATGTGATTAGAATGTTACAGGAAAAAGGTGCAAGACCGATTCTTCCAGCTGAGTCAACCTGCGGAAGACCTAGGAATAGACTAAGAACAAGATCATTGGATAATGTCCATAGTCTCAGTTGGTCACACTTGGGAATCTAGCCTGAAAGTCTGATGATGCTTGCTTTTAATAGGACCCTATGGAAGATGTGCCTGAGGACTCTACCCCCAACCAACCCTCCCAAGATTAGTGGGCAGAGAAGATGGATGGATGGTTGGATGGATTGATGGTTGGATGGATGGATGGTTGGATGGATGGATGGATGAATTGAAAACGGGTAACAGGAAGAACATCTGGCCATAGAAAATATCTACCTCAATGAATTTCATTTAATCCATGCAAGCATAGAAAAGTGAATGGTTAAACAATGATGATAGTGGTATTGGTGGTGGTGGTGATGATGATGATGATGATGATGATGATGATGATGATTATGGCAGCAACTGTGGTGATGACAACTGCCTAAGCCCATCCCACCTAATGCTTGACTACTGCTTTATTTTATCCTGGAAAGATGAAAAAGCAAAGTTGAATTTGGTGAGATTTGAACTTAGAATGTAAAGGGTTTTATACAGACAATGCAAGGCAATTTTTTTTTTGTTTTTGCTGCTCTAACTCTTTTGCCAACCTCTCAACTATTGTGTTTTATAGTACTGCTCTTGCTCAGGCAAAAACTAGTAAACAGTAAAATTTGGAATTAATCTTCAAATGTATTATTATTAATGTGTGGAAATAATATTTTGTGAATTGAAAGCCAACCCCTACCTCATGCACTCCGAAAAAAAAAACAAAACAAAAAGAAGAACTGATTGTAATGGCATAGCATAGATCCCTGGAGGCATTGGATAAATAATAAATATTGGTTATATGATGTCAGTATGGAAGTTATAAATCACATTATCATCAGCTGTTTAGAAATGTCAGCCAGGTATTGACTTCCTCTGAGGCATGAAATTATTGCAAGAATCATATGCAATAACTTTCATAGGACACACTGCCCTTGATGGATATCTAGAATATACCAATGATGTTTAATGCATGTTTACTCTTTAAAACAAGGAACATAAGTGCAAATGATGTTCTAGCCATGATTATATATGCATTAAGAGTTGTGCACTGTGGAGCCTTTTGGATTTAACAATGTTCAGCTGTTAACAATAACCAGCTGAGAAAATTAAGCAAATAAAGAGTTTAGGAATAATTTCCAGTTGATAACATTATCTTTGATTATAATAAGTGGCTTCTTCTGAAGTTGTTTAACTCTTTAACATTTAAACTATCTATATTTGGCCCAAATATTCTGCCCATTTTATATTCAGACTGGCCAAATCCTACCTCTCACTCCTACCCTACAATGTCATTATAAAAATAAACAATCACATCATTGAAATCTTGAAACTACAAAATAATGTATGATTAATTCAAAGCGATGAGTGATACATTTGACAGAGTAAGCTGAATGCTTAAGAGTTAAATCATGAATCAAATTAATCAGATCAGCAATCAAAGATGTTCAAGCCATGTCCATCCCATCTCTTTCTTTTAGGTAAGCATTGTGTATAAAAGATTATATTATCCAATGTGTTCTTAGCTTGAGGGAGATCCAGCTGTTATTTCTACCAGGTTGAACAACCTTGCAGTAGCTTCCTCATTGGCTTGTTGGTTATCATTGTTTCAGTTGTGGTCACTCTACTGTTCTAGTATATAAGACTCATGCAGTTCTCACTTTTACAATGATGCAGATGTTAAAGAACTCTTGACACCTATATTAAGCAGATTGCTCAAGTATTTGGAAACACCCATTTATAATTTTATTTTGCATTACTTTACTAATTTTAAAGGTTAAATATCACAACTAACCTATGCAAATCTGGTCCCTTAGAAGTGAGTGAGTGATGGGTCTTATTAAAAGAAATATTTTGCTTTCATTTGCAAAAGTGAAATAGGAGTGAAGGAAGTGGTACTGAGCAGTGGTGGCTATGATGGAGGTGTTTTTTGAAAGAATTTTATAGAACCTCAACAAAAAACAATAATAGAATATTCTAGCAAAAGTTTCCATCATTCCTTATTAAGTAACATTCTCTGAATTAAAGGACAAAAAAAGCATTGTGCTACTTTTAGCTGCCAAAGTTGATGTCAGTATGTTATTGATAATTATTTCTTATGCACTGATACAAACCCTCAAACTTATGAGGTGTGTCAGAAAAGTAACAGGATTGGGGTCACGAAAAATTTGTCAAATCCAAATTACATACGACAAGTTTTCCCCTTTGAAATAATCCCCGTTGAGTCTAATGCACTTCCCATCCTTTTCCACCACATCTCCATGCACTCCTGGAAGGATTTTCCCCGGATTCTCTGCAGCTTTGTTCTTACAGTCCTCTTGACAGCTTCCACACCTGGAAAATGGGTCCCCAAGGAAAAAATATCACATGGAGCCTAGTTGGGTGAGTAAGGAGGTTGCTTCCAGCACAGCAATGTTCTTCTCAGCAGGGATCTGCTGAATGCAGGGCAAACCAGAAACTCCAGGTTGGTATGCTGCTCCTTGTCCATCGCTTGATGGCCTAAAATTGAGGAGCTGTTAACAAAAGCATGTGCAAAAACACACAATGGCTGCAGAGAGCTGAGATTGCTGTTATATACTCCCTGGATATTACCTCCCATGAGGTGGAGGCGCAATGGCCCAGTGGTTAGGGCAGTGGACTCGCGGTTTCGATTCCCAGACCGGGCGTTGTGAGTGTTTATTGAACAAAAACACCTAAAGCTCCACGAGGCTCCAGCAGGAGATGGTGGACAACCCTGCTGTACTCTTTCACCACAACTTTCTCTCACTCTATCTTCCTGTTTCTGTTGTACCTGTATTTCAAAGGGTCAGCCATGTCACACTGTGTCACGCTGAATATCCCCGAGAACTACATTAAGGGTACACTTGTCTGTGGAGTGCTCAGCCACTTGCACGTTAATTTGACAAGCAGGCTGTTCTGTTGATTGGATCAACTGGAAGCCTCGACGTCGTAAGCAACGGAGTGCCAACAATTTCTGTTAATCTCTGCACCACTCATAGCTTGCACAACACAATAAGCACTAAGTCCTCTTACTTTTCTGACAAACTTCGTATATTGGAAGAAAAATTAAATTCTATGGCATATATGAGTGCTTAATGATACAGCAATTCAGATCAAGTGAAATGGCTGGAAATAAAAGAAACAACAAAAAGTCCGCATACTGTGTATTCAGATAACCAAAGTTCATTTCTGCTCTAGTGAAAAAAAAGAAAGCGAACATTTATAGTTTTAGGATGCAGAACTTGATCGTTTTGTACACATCTAGATTTAATTTTATAATTATCCTATAACTATTTGTGCACAAATTGTCTCCACAGCAACTTTTAAAATATTGAGAGAGAAAATGGAAACAAGTTTCTTCTATTGAAATCAGCAAAGTCGTAAAAATATACAAAGTTTACCAGAATATCCATATTTACTTTATCGGATTATTGCCTGAATACCGACAAAAGAATCTTATCACTTGGTTACAGTCTGGCTTTTGGTTTCTTGTATCAACTTACAAAGCAAAAGACAATGAAATAAAGAAGAGGCGTTTATAAAGGTGTATATATATATGTATACATATAT
>NC_068984.1:59965582-59970385 GCF_001194135.2 Octopus bimaculoides
CTTGTGCGGGTGGCACATAAAAGACACCATTTCGAGCGTGGCCGTTTTCGTGCGGGTGACACGTAAAAGCACCCACTACACTCTCTGAGTGGTTGGCGTTAGGAAGGGCATCCAGCTGTAGAAACTCTGCCAAATTAGATTGGAGCCTGGTGTTGCCATCCGGTTTCACCAGTCCTCAGTCAAATCGTCCAACCCATGCTAGCATGGAAAGCAGACGTTAAACGATGATGATGATGATGATGATGATGATATATATAAAATCATTATTCAATTAATTTTCCTAGATAATGTCTCACTGCATAGGATGAAATGCTTATATTGTAAATATTCTGCGAAGATTTATTTATTCAGTTCGTACCTCATTATGTTGTGGATCTATTCAGCCCATTACATCAGCATGAGAATATCATTAGGCATAGCAATGTGGATAAGAAGTTTGCTTTGTAATCACATAGTTTCAGGTTCAGTCCCACTGCATGTTACCTTGAGCAACTGTCTTCTGCTATGGCCCTATGTTGACCAAAGCCTTGTGAGTGAATTTGGTAGATGGAAACTGTGTGGAAGCCTATTGTATATATTTGTGTGTGTGTGTGTTTGTATTTGTCCCTCCCGTTGCTTGACAACTGGTCTTGGTTTCTTTAGATCAGCAGAAGAGACGAATAGACTTAAAAATGTAGTAAGTATTGGAGTTACTAAGCTTTCAAGGCAGTGTCCCAGCATGGCTGCAGTCCAGTGAGTGAAAGAAGTGAAATGAATAAAAGATATAATCATTGTTGTGTCTTTTGTACCTGAATAAATTAGAGAAATTGAACATGACAGGAAAAAAACCCAACAAAAACAAAATAAACAAAACCAAAACTAAACAACAAACCAAAAAAAAGAAGAAAAATGCCCAAAATGCAACAAAAGTGAAATTTCATTTTCTCATAAATTTGTTTTATTTTTCCTCTTTGTTGGCATCGAACAGTTATATGTTTTATGGTCAGTTGAAAATGCAAAAACTTTTGGTTTGTTCAACATTGTATCATAATAAATTGTCTTGCCTCTGAAACTGTGACGGAAAATTATCTTATGTTTCTTCTTCCATGGACACCTAGTACACATTGCCAAGAACAATTTTTTCTGTTCTAATTCCGCTGAATTCTATATATTTCTACATTTCTGACATGGTGATATTCAAATAAAACTGTTTAACTACCTTATCTTGTGTGAATTTATAACACCCACCACAAATTTCTTTCTTTGTATTAATGTTCTTCATTATAATAAACATCATTGTTTAGCATCCATTTTCCATGCTGGCATGGGTTAGATGGTTTTACTGGGACCGGTAAACCAGAGAGCTGTATAAATCTCCAGTCTGATTTGGCTTGGTTTCTATGGCTAGATGCCTTTGTCAACACCAACCACTCTAAGAGTGGTTTTACGTGTCACCGGCATGGGTCCCTTTTATGTGTCACCAGCACTGGCCATGATTACAATTTCACTTAGCTTGATGTGTCTTCTCAAGCACAGCAAATTGCCAAAGGTCTTGATCACTTGTCATTGCCTCTTTGAGACTCAACAGCTTAAGGTCATGCTTCACCACTTGTCTCATGTCTTCCTGGATCCACAGGTTCCCTTCCACAGTTAGAGCTCGGCACTTCTTTACACAGCTGTTCTTGTCCATATGCATCACATGACCATACCAGTGCAGTCTTCTCTCTTGCACACATCTGAAATGTTAGGAATGGTTAATTTCATTGGATGGCAGAACTGTTAAAATGTTGTTCAAAATATCCTGTAGTATTTGCCTACTGTTCTGTTCTGAGTTCATATCCTGCTGAGGTTGGCTTTGTCTTTTATCACTCTGTCTGTTGACAAAATAAGAACCTATCTTTTCTCTTTCACTTGTTTTGGTCATCGTACTGTGGTCATATTGGGGTACTGCCTTGAAGGTTAAATAAGCTATTATTTTCTTTTTTAAATTTCGTACTTATTCTTTCAGTGTCATTTGCCAAACTGCTGAGTTGTGGGGATGTAAACAAACCAACACTGGCTGTCAAGCAGTGGGGCAACAAACACAAATACAAACACACACACATTCATATACAATGGGCTTCTTCCAGTTACTATCTTTCAAATCTTGCCCAAGTTATCTTTCAAAGTTTGCCCAAAGCCATAGTAAAAGACATTTGCTCAAGGTGTCGTGCTGTGAGACTGAACCTGAAACTGTTTGGTTGGAAAGCAAACTTCTTACCACACAGCCATACCTGTGCCTATTAGTGACATTTACAGCAAATATCTATCTTCTGATTTGTTCTTGTAGTCCAATCTTACTTACATACATACATACATGCATACACATCTCTCTATCTCTCTCTCTCCGTCTCTCTCTCTCTCTCTCTCTCTCTCTCTCCCTCTCTCTCCCTCTCTCTCTCTCTCTCTCTCTCTCACAGCTCATTTGTTTTTGTAGGTTTAATAATAAAGTGTGTGTGTATATATATATATATATATATCTGTTTCATCCTTATTTGTGAATTTGAAATTTTGTCGTCATCTTCTTTGTTGTTTTATATGTCTTTTATATCAGACTCACCTTTTCTTTTCTGTCGAATCCTCCTCCTCATTTTTGAGTAATTTCCTAGCTTTTGTCAGTTCTCCTTCTCTTCCCATTGATAGATGGTAAGCTGGCAGAATCATTAGCATGCTGGACAAAATGCTTAGTGGCGTTTCTTACAGTTTTGTTTCTGAGTTCAGATTTTATTGTGGTTGACTTTGCCTTTCACCCTTTTAGGGTCAATTAAAGTAAGTACCAGTTAAGCTCTAAGGTTAATGTTATTGACTAGCCCCTCCCGCTAAATTTCAAGCCTTGTGCCTATAGTAGAAAGGATTGTTATTATTATTATTATTATTATTATTATTATTATTATTATTATTATTATTATTAAGGCAGCGAGCTGGCAGAATTGTTAGCACACTGGACAAAATGCTTAGCGGTATTTCATCTGTGCTTATGTTGAGTTCAAACTCAGCTGAGGTCAGCTTTGCCTTTTATCCTTTTGGGGTTGATAAAATAGGTACCAGTTGACTATTGGGTTGATGTAATCAATTAATCACCGCCCTTAAAAATATCAGGCCTTGTGCTTATAGTAGAAAGGATTATTATTATTATTATTATTATTATTATTATTATTATTATTTTTCTTAACGTGGGTGCTGGTGTCACGTAAAAAGCACATATTCCAGTGTTACATAAAAGCACCTGTGCTGGTACTGCATAAAAGCACCTAGTACACTCTGTAAAGTGGTTGGCATTAGGAAGGGCATCAAGCCATAGAAACCATGCCAAAACAGACATGGTGCCTGGGCAGCTCTTCTGCTGGCCAGCTCCTGTCAAACCATCCCAACTCATGTCAATATGGAAAAGAGATGTTAAATGATGATAATGGTGATGTTTTGCTGGAATTCCTGGAGTCTTGCATGCATAGAGAGCTTGCTACTTGCAGCCTATAGTGCCATGTTATCTATTCTTTTCAACTCTCTAATATTTTTCTTATGATTCTGGCTGTGCCAAGGAGGCAAACGTTTTGTAACAATTCTACTGGGCACTCTATTCTGATTATTATAACATGCAGGACAAAATGCTCAGTGGCATTTCGTCCATCTTTACATTCTGAGTTCAAATTCTGCTAAGGCCATCTTTGCTTTTCATCCTTTCTGGGTTGATGAAATAAATACCAGTTGAGGACTATGGTTGATGTAATCAACTATCCCCTTCCTCCAAATTTCCAGGCCTTGTGCTTAGAGTAGAAAGGATTATTATTATTATGGCCGTTGCCAGTACCGCCTGACTGGCCTTCGTGCCAGTGACACGTAAAAGCACCCACTACACTCTTGAAGTGGTTGGCGTTAGGAAGGGCATCCAGCTGTAGAAACTCTGCCAAATCAGATTGGAGCCTGGTGTAGCCATGTGGTTTCACCAGTCCTCAGTCAAATCGTCCAACCCATGCTAGCATGGAAAGCGGACGTTAAACAATGATGATGATGATAATGATTTACTTTTATACTTTTACAGTAAGTTCAGTTCCCAGACCAGGCTGTGTGTTGTGTTCTTGAGTAAGACACTTTATTTCACGTTGTTCCAGTTCAATCAGCTGTAGAAATGAGTTGCAACATCACTGATGCCAAGCTGTATCGACCTTTCCCTTGGATAACATCGGTGGCATGGAGAGTGGAGGCTGGTATGCTTGGACAACTGCTGGTCTTAAACAAGCTTGCTTGGACTTGTGCCTTGGAGGGGAACTTTCTATGTGCAATCCCATGGTCATTTATGACTGAAGGGGTGCTTTACTCTTTATCTTTTACTAGTTTCTAACCAGCCTGCTGGGGCATGCTGGAGCAAAATGGTAGAATAAATACCAGTCATATATACAAGTATTGATTCAATCCATAAAAATATATAAATGCGCCCTTTTAAAGCCTAGCCAGGCTCATGGGCCCGGTTTCCCGGTTTCAATGGCGTATGTGTTCCCCAGCTGGACGGGACGCCAGTCCATTGCAGCGTTACTCATTTTTGCCAGCTGAGTGAACTGGAGCAATGTGAAATGAAGTGTTTTGATCAAGAACACAATGCGTCGCCCGGTCCAGGAATCGAAACCACAATCTTACGATCATGGTGCTGACACCCTAACCACTAGGCCACGCGCCTCCACATTCAATCCATACTATATCACTTTTCACAACAAATTCGTGGCTCTCTGCTAATCTGAGAGATCACTATTAATTGTAAGATTAATCAAAATGTAATTTTTTCTTCCTTCT
>NC_068984.1:59970725-59971845 GCF_001194135.2 Octopus bimaculoides
TTAGAATTTTTTTTTTTTTATATTTTCATGACTGAAGGTGTTTTATGCTTAATTAAAAATGATTACTATGGTTATGCTTATTCTCATCATCGATCACCACCACCACCACCACCACCACCATCTTCATCATTGTCACCACCATCATCATCATCATCATTGTCATCACCATTGCTACCACCATCATCACCATCATCATCGTTATCATCACCATCATCATCATTATTGTTGTTATCATCATCGTCACCATCACCAACACCATCCTCATCACCGTCATTGTTGTCATTATCATCATCACCACCACTGCCACTACAAACACCATCATCACAATCACCAGCAGCGGAGGCAGCAGCAGCAGCAGCACCACCACCACCACCACCACCACCACCACCATCATCATCGACATCATTATCATCATCATCATCATCATCAACACCACTGTTGAGCTTTTCAGCTATGGTAGTAGTAGTAATAGTATCAGCTAGTAATCAAAACTTTTTTTTTTGTTACTTTCTTGACCCAATTAAACTAATTTACTTTAAAAGTTTGCTAACCAGTTCACTCAGATCAAAGAGGTAAAAAAGAAGTATATAGCATGAAAAAAAAAATAATAAAAATAAAAACCTGCACACCTCCACTTCCTTCCCACCATAACAATTATTCTCATTTCAGGGAATTAATTAATTAATGTCTTAACAAAAAGAATTTGCAGCAGTCACATACCTCCATACTTACATACAGAGACAGAACACACACACCCACACACATACAGAGAACAACAAATACATATACAGAACACACTGTGGATACACACACATACAGAATATGCCAATTATTCACACACGTATGCATGGACAACATACACAACACATATACACATGCAGATATACACTACATATACACATACAGCACAACATTACAAACACACACACACACAGAACTACACACACATGCAGAACACACTATATATACATACGCACATAATACACCATTTACACACACACATACACATGCAGAAAAAACAAAACACACATACATACACCACACATACACATACAGTACAACACTACAAACACACACACAGAGAACAACACACACATACAGAACACACTATACATACATA
>NC_068984.1:59971855-59972734 GCF_001194135.2 Octopus bimaculoides
ACACTACATATACACATACAGCACAACATTACAAACACACACACACACAGAACTACACACACATGCAGAACACACTATATATACATACGCACATAATACACCATTTACACACACACATACACATGCAGAAAAAACAAAACACACATACATACACCACACATACACATACAGTACAACACTACAAACACACACACAGAGAACAACACACACATACAGAACACACTATACATACATACACACAGAATATGCCATTTACATACACATATATACATGCATAACACATACAACACAAATGGACATATGCAGACATACATCACACATACACATACAATACAACACTACAAACAGGCACACACAATTGACACACATATACAGAACACACTACACATACATACACACAGAATATGCCAATTGTGCACACACACAAACACATAACACAAACACACACACACACAGTGTATGCCACACAGAGACTAATGCAGAAATACATCATGCATACATATACTCACAGAACATACAAATGGATGCATATGCAAACATGCACATACACACATCTGTGCAGAACACATCACCATACCGTACACAAACCCCACCAATACTACACATGCGCATACACACACACCACCACCACCAACACCACCACCACCACCACCACCCATCCCATATACTATGTGCATACAGCACACTGAACAATCACATACACGCATGCACATGAAACACACATACACAATCACATACACAATCACATACACACACACATACACACACATACACACATACACACACATAAAACACACAGGTTTCACATATGCTCACATAAAATACACCGTATATACATACATTCATACTCATAAATTATACACCATACACACACACACA
>NC_068984.1:59972834-59979548 GCF_001194135.2 Octopus bimaculoides
AGCAAAACAAAGTATTAGTCAAGTATCAAGTACTGGGCGAGTGGGTAGAGGGGGTTGATATAATCAAATTGTTATCCACCCATCTACCCATTCACCCACTAAATTATTTCTGGTCTTGTGCTTATTCTTTATTTCTCTTGATTTTGTTCAAGTCAGTCATTGGATTGCTACAATGCTAGGGCAGCTGCCTGGATGAGTTTTATTCTTTCATGCTGAAGCACCACCTTAAAGGGGCTTTTTTAGTTGAAGAAATTGATCCTTGGACTTATTCTTTGTAAGCCTAGTACTTATTCTATTGGTATCTTTTACCAATCCATAAGCTATGGGGAAGTAAACACACCAGCATTGGTTATCAATCAATGGTGGAGGGACAGACACAGACACAAAGACGCACACACGTATATATATATACATACATACATATATATATATAGGCCCAGGAAGACCTGGGCTGAGGTGGTGAGGCAAGACCTTCGTACATTGGGCCTCACCGAGGCAATGACTACTGACCGAGACCTTTGGAAATGTGCTGTGCGTGAGAAGACCCGGCAAGCCAAGTAAGATCGTTGCCAGTGCCCCTGGACTGGTTCTTGTGCAGGTGGCACATGAGATGCACCATTTTGAGCGTGGCCGTTGCCAGTACCGCCTGACTGGCTCCCGTAGGATTTTCGAGCGAGATCGTTGCCAGTGCCCCTGGACTGGCTTGTGCGAGTGGCACATAAAAGACACCATTTCGAGCGTGGCCGTTTTCGTGCGGGTGACACGTAAAAGCACCCACTACACTCTCTGAGTGGTTGGCGTTAGGAAGGGCATCCAGCTGTAGAAACTCTGCCAAATTAGACTGGAGCCTGGTGTTGCCATCCGGTTTCACCAGTCCTCAGTCAAATCGTCCAACCCATGCTAGCATGGAAAGCGGACGTTAAACGATGATGATGATGATGATATATATATGATAGGCTTCTTTCAGTTTCTATCTACCAAATGCACTCACAGGGCTTTGATCAGCCTGTGGTTATAGTAGAAGACACTTGTCCAAAGTGCCCCACAATGGGACTGATCCCGGAACCACATCTTAGTTGATCAAATTGATGTTGGTACTTATTTCAAAAGCCTGAGCCTTCTTCTTTCAGCCTCTTTTGGCAGAATTGGTATTTTACAGGAACGTAAGCTTGTCAATGTGCTAGTTGGCAGAATCATTAATGTGTCGGACAAAATGCTTAGCAGCATTTCTTCCAACTTCTTACACTCTAAGTTCAAATCCCACCTAGGTTGACTTTGCCTTTAGTGAAGGCACATGGCTGCATGGTTAGGAGTATTTGGCTCATAATCATAAGGTTGTGAGTTATATTCCTTGGGGTGTGTTGTATTCTTGGGCAAGACACTTTATTTCACGTTACCCTATTCCACTTAGCTGGTGAAAATGAGTTGTACCTACAATTCAAAAGACCAGTCTTGTCACATTCTGTGTCATGCTGAATCTCCCTGAGAACTATGTTTACCCTTTGGCATTTAAACTGGCTATATCTGGCCAAAATAATCTACCTGTTTTATCTTCAAATCAGCCAGATCCGGCCTCTCACACTTCCCCTGAAAACAATCACATCATTGAAATATCAAAGCTACAGGGTAATGCATGACTTATTCAAAACAATGAGAATAAAAAAAGATTACATTTTACAGAAACCTGAATACTAAAGAGTTAAAGGTATGCATGTCTGTGGAATGCTCAGCCACTTGCACATTAATTTCATGAGCAGGCTGTTCTGTTGATGAGATCGACTGGGACCCTCATTGTCCTAACCAATAGAGTGCCAGTTTAAACATATCAGCTGGTTGTAACCCATGAAAGACTGATACAAACACAATCACACACATAAATGCATTCGGAGATATATATTTCAGGCTTCTACACTATTTTCATTTACCAAATTACTTCACAAGGCATCGGTCAACCTGGGACTACAGTAGAAGCCTAAGATGCCACACACTGGGACTGAACCTGAGACCATATGGTTGTGAAGGGAATGGGTCAATTAAATAAGTACCAGGTATGCACTGGGGGTCGATATAATTGACTTAATCCGTTTGTCTGTCCTTGTTTGTCCCCTCTTTGTGTAGCCCCTTGTGGGTAGTAAAGAAATAACACAACCATGCCTGCATCTATATTAGAAATTAATATCAGTGTCAGATTGGCAGAATCATTAGAATTTCCATCAAAATGCCTTGTGACATTTGTTCTGTCTCTTTTTATTCCAAGTTCAATTTCTGCTGAGGCCAATTTTGTCTTTCATCCTTGTGAGGTCAATAAAATAAGATAGGAGTCAAGTACTGATGTCAATGAAATTAACTAACTCCCCTGCTTTGTGCCAGAATTGTAACTTGTCCTTCGATATTGCCCTCCATGTCTTGGGCCCTTGTGGCTAATAAAAGAAGTCATCATTATTATTATTACTATTAAGGCGGCAACCTGGCAGATTGTTAGCATGCCAGGCAAAATGCTTAGTGGCATTTCACTCATCTTTACATCCTGAGTTCAAATTCCACCAAGGTGAACTTCCATCCTTTTGGGGGCGATAAAATAAGTACCAGTGGAATACTGGGGTCGATGTAATCAACTATCCCCTCTCTCAAAGTTTCACCCCTTGTGCCTACAGTAGAAAGGATTATTATTATTATTATTATACCAAAGCAGCACATAACCATGTTGAGGTTGACTTTGCTTTTAATCTTTTCAAGGTCACAAAAGTAAATACTCATTGAGCACTGAGGTTGATGTGAGTGACTAGCTTTTATCCCCAAAACCTCAGGCCTTGCATTTATATTAGAAAGGATTATTATTATTATTATTATTATTATTATTATTATTATTATTATTATTATTACTATTATTATTATTATTAATCGACTGGCCTCCTTCCCCCAAATTTTGGTCTTTGTGCATTTAGTAGAAAGGATTATTATTATTGTTATTGTTATTATTATTATTAAGGTGGCAAGTTGGCAGAATCGTTAGCATGCCAGGTGAAATGCTTAACGGTATTTCAGCTGTCTTTATGTTTCAAGTTCAAATTCCACCTAGGTCAATGTTGCCTTTCATGCTTTTGGGGTTGATAGATTAAGTACCAGTTGAGTACTGAGGTCGATGCTATCGACTTAACCCCCCCGCCCCAAAAAAAAATTTCAGGTCTTGTGCCTATAGTAGAAAGGATTATTATTATTATTGTTATTGGCTTAGCAGAATTGTTAGAGCATCAGACAAAATGCCTTGCAATATTTGTTCTGACTGTTTCTTAGTTCAAATCCCACTGAGGTCAACTTTGTTTCTTATTGTTTCAGGGTCATTAAAATGGAGTAGCTGTAAAATACTGGAGTTGATGGTATTGACTAACCCTTTTTCACAAATTTCAGGCTTCGTGCATAAATTGGAATGGTGAATTGATAGATATTTTAGAGCATCAAAAGAAATGCCTTGTGCCTTAAATTAAAAACAATTCTCATTAAGGGCAGTAGATTAGCAGAATTGTTAGAAGGTCAAGAGAAATGCCTTGCTGTATTTATCCCAAATCTTTTCATTGAGATTAAATCCTACTTAAGTTAGCTTTATCTTTTATCCTTTTGGGGTTAATAGTTTTGGCTAACCCTTTCCTCTCAAAATTGCTGACCCAGTGCCGAAGAAACTAATAATAATATATATATTTGGGACAGAAGCAGTATTAATAGTGAATGTTACCATGAGGAAATCTCTCAAATTGGCTTTCAGTGCAAATGCGCTCTTGTTTATATTACTAGCAGTGAGACATATTCCCACCATCTCCAGCACCGAGACCACCAGATCATGTGATTTCAACCTTCCTTGGTCTCCTGAATGATGGACGCTCAACTACTAGAGATAGCAGTGACTTATCTCTCCGCCAGAATAGGTACTGGTGTTGTGATTAGCTAGTGAGCTTGTTAAAAAATATATACATATATTAGTGACAGAGGCAGTATTAATTCCAAGAGGTAATATTTATCCCTGCTTAAATCTGTTAGAACAAGCTATACTGTGATAGATACCATGAGAGAAGCTCTCATATTGGCTTTTGGTGCAAAATGTGCTCTTGTTTATATCACTAGCGGGGAAATAAATCCCCACCATCTCCAGCACCGAGATCACCAGATCATGTAATTTTGATCTACCTTTGTCTTTTTAATGATGGATAGCTGTGACTCATCTCCCTGCCAGCGATATGTAGAAAAACAGTGTCAAAACAGGTGCTGATGTCATGATTAGCCAGTGGTCTTGTTAAAAAATCCAAGTACTTAGACTCATAGGATGAAAGGCATAGTTGACCTAGGTTCAAATCCCACTGAGGTTATCTTTGCCTTTTATTCATTCTGTGTCAGTTAAGTACCAGTCCAGAGCAACAGTAGATTGGTAGAACTGTTAGAGTGTCTGATGTGATGCCTTCTAGTATTTGTTTCTGGCTGTTTGTATTCTGAATTCAAAATCTGCTTTCTTCCATCAGCCTTCTTGTAATGAGAAATAGGGTCTTTTGGATCCAGTAAATGGTGGTAGGTTTCCAATAATTGATGTGGTGGCACAGCAATTGGAGTAACATCTTGGTTGCATTAACAAGAATGGATACAGGTGCTGCACTGAAGTAGAATTAAGAATAGGATCATGGCTGTGTAGTTAAGAAGCTCCCCAGCATGGCCACAGCTCATGAGCTGAAACTAGATAAAATGAAAATAAAATGAAATGTGCTTTTGGGTTCAGTCCCACTGTGTGACACTCTGGACAAGTGTCTTTTACTATTACCTTGGACTGACCAATGTCTTGTGAGTGAATTTGGTAGATGGAAACCGTGGAGATCCATTGCATATGTATACGTGTGTGTGTGTGTGTGTGTGTGTGTGTGTGTGTGTGTGTGTGTGTGTGTGTGTCTTTGTGTTTGTGTTTGTTCTCTCTTACTGCTTGACAACTGGTGTTGGTTTGTTTATGTCCCCATAAACTAGTGGCTCAACAAAAGAGACTGATAGAGTAAGTACCAGGCTTAAAAGTAAATACTGGAGTTAATCTATTCACCAAAACTCTTCAAGACAGTGCCCCAGCATGGCCACAATTCAGTGACTGAAACAGATAAAAGATAAAGGATCATGGAATCATACCTCATTGTGAGAGCAGAGAGAGGAAATCAATTAGTAGTGTAGAGAAAAAGGCCCATTTCCTAAACATGTAGGGGAAAGGGCCATTCGAAGGCCTTCTGCCCTGAGGTAGAAAAGTGAAACAGGAAAAGAGGATGGCATTAAGCAGCAGCAGATACTGCAACATCAGAGGCTTCAGAAGTGAATTGTTTCCACGCGACAACTGGTTGCAACTCTGAGGATAACCAGAGCAGAAGTAAAGGCCAGTGAAATTGCTTTGTCCTCAGTACCACCAGGTGCTAATAAAATAAGGTACCATGAAACCAAGGGCTTGCCTCCTCTTGCATTGGGCCAGCTAAAGACTCCGAGTAGCAGTTCTACTCCATAACCTTGTAGTAATTGAATAAAGAAAGATGAAAGAAAAGGCTAGTTGGGAACAATAAAAAGTGAAATAAGGGAAAAAGAAAAAGGATTCTAGAAAATCCTCATGCTAGAGCGCCTCTCTATTGCAAAGCCTGCTAATTTACTAGTAGTTGATATAACCTTGTTAATTGTTAACTTTTTCTTTATATTTAATTCTAATTTATTTTTTGAAGCACAAAGTCTTGTTTTCATATTTTTTAAACATTCATTTCTGTTTTCCCATGTTCCGACTCATTTTTGGTTTGGTTACTAATTATATTTCTATAAATATGAAGTAAATGAAATTTAAAAAGTGGAATTGTTTTTTTTTTTTTTCGTTGTTTCCTCTCTCTCTTTCTCTTTCCCTCAATCTCACATTTTTTTTTGTCTTCCTCTCTTTCTTTCTCAATAAATATTTGCCACATTCTTTAAGTGTACATGTGTTGAAAAATTAAAATTCCAATACTTCTGTCAATCAGTCGAAGTTTATTTAATTACTTTTTACTTCTCTGCCTCCCACCCATCTCCCCCCCCACCAAACAATAACAACAAAATCGATAATAATAATAATAATAATAATAATAATGATAAATAATAATGAATCAGTAGCCAGAACCTGATGGGAATGCAGAATGAGCTTGGAGAATGAGCTGAAGGAGGGTAAGAGGGATGGTTTGCTGATTGAGGGGGAGATGGGAAATGATTACACTAAGCACTGTGGAAACCGTAAACAGCTAAATATGTACTACTGAGAGGATGAGAGACTTTGTGGTCTAGCTAAAGACAGAGATGCTGACAAGCATATTTTGAGAACCCAATTAGTTGAAGTTATTCTGAGTAACAGATGGTGGAGTTGTAGGCATCCTGTTTCTAATCAGGTGGTGTTTTCTCATTCCTGCGTGGGTAGGTTGCCCCTATTTGTGGGGTAATTTTCTAGCCTATCTTAATATATCATATACTATTTTTTCCCTCAGTTCATCATCATCATCATCATCATCATCGTTTAACGTCCGCTTTCCATGCTAGCATGGGTTGGACGATTTGACTGAGGACTGGTGAAACCGGATGGCAACACCAGGCTCCAGTCTGATTTGGCAGAGTTTCTACAGCTGGATGCCCTTCCTAACGCCAACCACTCAGAGAGTGTAGTGGGTGCTTTTACGTGTCACCCGCACGAAAACGGCC
>NC_068984.1:59981137-59989573 GCF_001194135.2 Octopus bimaculoides
ACTAGAAATAAGGCATCAGTAGTGCTTTTACCTGGCACGAACCCAAACTGCATCTCATCTAAATTGATTCGCTCCCTAATTAGTTGGGCTATGACCCTCTCTGTAACTTTCATAACCTGATCTAACAGCTTGATGCCTCTGTAATTATTTGTATCTAAAGCGTCCCCTTTACCTTTGTAGCAGTTGACTATGATGCTGCTACACCAGTCATAGGGTATGACTCCTTCGTGTATCACCTGGTTCGTAATACGGGTGACTAGGCTATAGCCAACACTGCCAGATATTTTGAGCATCTCTGCAGTGATTCCTGATGGGCCGGGGGCTTTCCCGGTCTTCATGTTTATTATATATATAGCTGCCAACATATTTTGTAAACCCTTTTGTGTAACACATTTTGCATTTTGAAAGCAGGTGCATGAATGGATATGTGGTAAGATGTTTGTTTCACATGGTTTCAAGTTCAATCCCACTGCATGGTACCTTGGGCAGGTGTCCTCTACTATAGCTCCAGGCCAACCAAGTCTTGTGAGTGGATTTTTGCAGATGGAAACTGAATGAAACTCAACATATATGTGTGTGTGTGTTGTCTCTTTGCCATGATGTGATAGTTGTAAATAAATGCCAATGTTATACAACTGATGTCCCTTGTTTCCAATTGTCTGTGAAACATGTCTAGTTGTGGGTAAATATTTCCTTATTTGGAAATAGGTGAGAGTTCGTGACAGGAAAGTCATCTGGCTATTAAAAAAAAAAAAACACCTCAACAAATTCTGTCCAGTCTATTTGAGCATGGAGAACAGGACATTAAAGTCATAATAATGAAAGAAAGAATTATTATTGATATGATTCTTATATGGCAATATGAATTGGAATTAACATTGTGAAATACTATTTAGAGAGAGACAGCTGAAGTTAGAGATGGAGGTGTTGCTTTCATATAAATTTGTTGAAATATAGGTGAAAGTAGTATCCCTAGTAAATGTGCTACTCTCAGCATGTGCTTCTATGCCAGAGAATTACGGTTGGGTGATTGTACTACCCCTTGATGATAAGAGTAACTCTGGATCTGTGGAGTTTTGTGTTTGATCTTAGGTGATAGTTCTCTTCTGGTGATTCAGTTACACATTTGTATTCTGTGTTTATCATTTTATCCTTTTTTCCCTTTCATTCATTTATTTGTAATGTAAACTGATCCATCAAGATCATCATCATCATCACCGTTTAATGTCCGCTTTCCATGCTAGTATGGGTTGGACGATTTGACTGAGGACTGGTGAACCAGATTTGGCAGAGTTTCTACAGCTGGATGCCCTTCCTAACGCCAACACTCCAAGAGTGTAGTGGGTGCTTTTACGTGCCACCGGCACGAAGGCCAGTCAGGAGGTACTGGCAATGGCCATGCTCAAATTGGTGTATTTTACGTGCCACCTGCACAGGGGTCAGTCCAGTGGTACTGGCAGTTATTGTAATGTCCCTTTTTAGGTTCTTAAAAAGGGTGATGAAAACTTCTTAAGAAACATGAGGGTAAAGAAAGATGTGCTTTCTCTTAGTGAAGTTGTCAAAAGGTGGGTGACTGTGGCGAAAGTGTTAGAATGAATGGAACTACTTCAAGCATGCATCTGTTGATTGGAAAACATCAGTTGGGTGAGGGCTTGTGCCCTTAATAATCAGGGTGGTCCTGGATCTATAGGGTTCCTTGATTGGCTCTAGTTGGAGGTTCTCCTATATCAGGAGGACTGCATCATAGATGTTTTCACATATTTTGTATACTATGTATATTTCATCTCATTTCTCATTTCTCCCTTTCTTTTCCTATTGTAAACTGTCTTTGTAATGTTCCCCATCATCTAATGATCCTGTGGCAAATAAAAAACATCCCTTTCCTCTTCATCATCATAGTCATTAGCAAGGGTTTTGGATTGGCAGAATCATTAATATATCAGACAAAATGCTTTGCAATATTTCTTTCAGCTTTCTATGTTCTGAGTTCAAATCCCACCAAGGTCATCTTTGCCTTTCATCTTTTCTGAGGGGGTGGGGGTGATGAGTTTGATAAAATTGAAAAGTATCAGTCTAGTACTGGGGTTGATGTAATTAACACACCCTACTTCTTAAAATTTCTGGCCTTGTGTCTAAATTTGAAACAATTATTACTTTAACCTTTGTTTCACAAATTTTGCAATTTTACTCCCAGCTTAAACATTCTTTCGTTTTAATTTTCTTTTTTTTTTTTTTGAAGGTAGGTTCATGTTTTCATATTCTTTTTCTATTAACATTTATTTCTATTTTTGCATGATCCAACTAGTTTTTAGTTTGGTTTCTAATTATATTCCTGTGACTATGAAATTAACAAAATTTTAAACAAAAACGAATGAATGTTTTATTCTATTCCTTTATTAATCTGCCTTCTCTTTCACTTTTTATTTTCTTTCTCTCTCTCATAATCATTCTTCACCTTGTTCTCTTTATCTTTCTCTCTTTCTTCCATTTACATTCATTCTTAACCTTTCTCATTTTATCTTTCTCTCCTCCCTCCCCCTTCCTCTCTCTTTCTCTCCTTCTTCTTTATGTTCCTTCTCCTCCTCACTATATTTCTCAGTAAATATTTACCACATTCTTAAGTGAATATCTGTTGAAAATTAAAAATTACAACTCTTCTGTCAATTGGTCGAAGTTTACTTAATTGCTTTTTATTCCTTCCCCTGCACATCCCCACTACACAAGAAAAAAAAAACCCGGCGAAATTGATAAAAAAATTTAAATAATGAAAATAATGATGATAATTTCTTACATTTTGAAAATAAAATGATTTCTAACATATAATGATAGCAAAGACAACAACACCAGCAGCAATAATATGAGTAATTACTTCTCACATTGGCACAAAGCACTAATCACAATAATTATGATTTCTAAAATTTTTTTATATATAATGATAACAACAACAACAATTATTTCTAATTATTTATATGTAATGATAACACCACCACCACCAGTAATAATGATGATGATGATGATGATGATAGCAGCTGTTCAATGCAGCTCCACAAGTCAGCAATGCTTGGTCACAATGAATATGTACAGAATAGTTTCCCCATTCTCCATACATCTAAAGAAGGGCCCAGCTGATGGTACTTCGTTGCCCATGTATTTTGTTATGGTAATGTGCTTGGTAGCAATGTTAGGTCCCAGGGATTTTTAGTAGTTGTCCATAAGTCCTTTGGCCAAAAGTCCTCTAATGCAAACCAGCCAGTTGGTTCACAGTAATGTCCAGGTTTCTGCCAAGAAAATTGTTGCTTTTCTCTATCTAACACTAGTCTTTTTATAGAATGCTGCTGCTGCTGTTGAGGACACTACCTTCAAAATACTTATATTTGTCACATCCCTGTTTACACCCACTACTAAACTTGCTCTTTGGGTCCAGGAAGATTATCCACACTGCTACCCTGCTGCATGATCCCTAAGATACAGTGGGTAACCTTACATGCAGCAAAGAAATCTTGTCCTCAGCGAAGGCCACCACATCTTTGTTTAGTTTCCTTCAGTTATTGAGCAAATGATTTTGCTTTCAAGCTGACTCCAGGTCACAAACATATGTATATATCATCATCATCATCATCATCATCATCATCATTTAATGTCTGTTGTCCATGCTGGCATGGGTTGGCCGGTTTGACCAGGGCTGGTAAGCTGAGGGGCTGCACCAGACTCCAGTCTGATTTGGCATGGTTTCTATGACAGGGTGTCCTTCCTAACACCAACCACTCCAGAAGTGTAATGAGTGCTTTTGCATGCCACTGGCAAGGGTGCCTGTTGCACAACACCAGTATCTGCCACGACTATGATTTCACTTAGCTTGATGGGTCTTCTCAAGCGTGGCATATTGTCACATGTTTCTGTCATTTGTCATTGCCTCTGTGAGGCCCAACACTTGAAAGGTGCTTTTTATGTGCCACCAGCATGGGTGCTAGTTGCATGACTCTGGTATTGGCCACATTGCCTCCATGAAGTCCAATGCTCGAATGGTGCTGTTTACATGACACTAGCATGGGTGCCAGTTATGTGATACTGGCATTGGCCACAACTACGATTTCACTTGGCTTGATAGGTCTTCTCAAGCATGGCAAGACCCATCAAGCCAAGTAAAATCGTAATTGTGGCTGATGCCGGTGTCAACTACTATAATAATACACTTGTGCTTTTTTCCGTCACAACATATGCACGAGAAAGGAAGGGGTGATAGATGAAGAAGGAAGGAAGGAAGGAGTGATAGCAAAGTGGTAGTGGGATGATGAAAATTCTATGGTGAAAAAAAATCAAACAGTGTTTCAACTGTGTGAGTATATGTGTGTGCATGTAAAAGAAGATATGTGAATGTGTGTATGTGTGTTTGTGTGCGTGCGTGTGTGTCTGTGTGTGTGTGTGTGTGCAATGGAAGTGGGATCATGAACATTCAGCGCTGAAAAGAAAAATCAAACAGCATTTCAACTCTGTGTGAGTGTATGTGTGTGCATGTACAAGGGAAATATGCGAATGTATGTTTGAACCAGCATTCTTTCAGTAACAAACGATGATCGATGTCACATCTCAAAAGACAACCACTAGATAATGTTAACAAGTGTATTAATTTGATTTACCATCCATATTCTATCTGTTTTGTTAAAAATAATTATCACAATCACACACCTACACAAACATGTACATATACAAACTCATTAGAGAAAATAATTATTGCCTTAGTGTATCAAGAATATAAGATGGCTGCACACATCTTAATTTAACAGTTTATACACGTCCTTAATTTATTTATATTTAGGAATTTTTACCCATTGCTCTTTCAGTAACTATACATAAACTAACCAGTGTTCATTCAATAATTAACGATGATCTGTGTCACATCTCAAAATACAACCACTAGATAACATTGACAACTGTATTAATTTGAATTACCATTCATATTCTATCTGTTTTGTTAAAAATAATTATTACAGTCACATACACCTACACAAACATATACATATACAAATTCATTAGTGAAAATAATCATTGCCTGAGTGTATCAAAAATATAAAACGACTGCAGTTGAAAGGTATATTATAAATTTGGTAATAAAAGAATTATTAAACTAAAAACTTGGTTTTGTACCTTATTTATATATAAAATTCAACAATTAGCCGTCATTTTTGATGGCACAGAGCCAGCTAGTATATATATAATCAACAGATGAGGTCCATAAATGCTCAGTATAGAAAACAGTAGCACTCAAATATTTTGAACTTACACTATGAAATCTTTACCAGGGACTTAGTTTACGGAGTGAAGAGTGGCTATGAGAGGAATCCATTGAACTGATATGGAGATAATGATGCAAATAAACAAATGAACCAAAACAGTCTTATTTGTTTATTTGCATCATTATCTCTGTTTGTCTCTGTATGTCTGCCTTCTCTGTCTGTCTGTCTGTCTGTGTTTCTCTGTCTGTCTGTCTGTCTGTCTGTCTGTGTCTGTCTCTCTCTGTATGTATGTATGTATAATATATACACACACACACAAGATTAGGATAAAAGTGGTAATTTTGCTACAATTATTATTGTTTTTTTTTATATCATGAATTACATAATCTTTACAAGTTTCACGAGTGTATACTGGTATGCTATGCAGTACAGTTCTATATTTAAGAGATGAGGAATTATGTACATTATTTACATTCAACGGATATTTGTCCACATCTTGTTTGTTGTTAACACAACGTTTCGGTTGATATACCCTCCAACCTTCTTCAGGTGTCTTGGGGAAATTTCAGACCTGGGTTCTCATTCCTAAGGTACTTTTCGATGTTGTTATTATTATTATTATTATTATTCAGGTCACTGCTTGGAATCGAACTCGGAATCTTGGGGTTAGTACCCTGCGCTCTTAACCACTACACCATATGCCCATTGGCATATGGCGTAGTGTTTTTTTTCCTTTTCTGACTTGTAATTTTTGTGCTTTTCTTGTCATGGTGGTAGATGTCGATGGTTGGTTGATGAACTTTCTGCTACATTGTAGCTTTCAGCTTGGAAGTATCTTTTTTTGCTTCTAATTTTCTTTTTATCCTAATAAAAATGACTTCATATAAAGACCCCAGAGTTGGAGAGGCCTAAAGTGGAGGTGTATTTGTGTATGTGAATATATATTGCTGTGTGTGTATGTGTGTGTGTGTGTGTGTGTGTGTGTGTGTGTGTGTGTGTGTGTGTTTGTATTTTGGTGAATGGTGAACGTTTTGGAAGTGACAAAGTTTCCTTTGATTGTGCTGATGATGGCAGCAGAACTATCTTTTCTGAACTCTGTGGTTGGTCTTTGCTGTTGCCATTGTTGTATTGGAAATTTCTGCAATTGTTGTGGTCATTGCTGGTGTTACTGTTGTTTTTGTTGCTGTTGCTTTCACTATGAGTGGCAATCTCCTCTCATCTTTTTATATTGCCTCTCATTCTATCCACTTGTTGGCCAGTTGTCAAACATGATGTCAGATTGTAATGCCCCCCCCCCCTGTACGATGAGAAAACAAATTGACCTGACCAGTCCCTTATGGTTGTGGTCAGTTCTACAATAAAGTGAAATGCAAAAAGTGAACCAAAATGGCACTAAATAAGCAAACTATTGACATAGGTTTCTATCATTTATGAAGGGAGACAAAACATGACTTGTAAGAATAAGAATAATAGTAGTAGGATCATGACTTGGATCATGACAACTCATACCAGCATGGAAAATGGGTATGTAATGAATAATCATGGTATTCATACTACTAATAATAATAATAATAATAATGGTTTCAAGTTTTGGCACAAGGCCAGCAAATTTAGGGCAAGGGCAGGTCAATTGCATCGACTCCAGTGATCAATTGCAACTTATTTTGTCGACTCCAAAAAGATGAAAGGCAAAGTCGACCTCAGCGGCAGTTGAACTCAGAATATAAAGACAAGTGAAATGCTGCTAAGTATTTTACCTAGTGTGCTAATGCTTCTGCCAGCTCGCTGCCTTAAAATAATAATAATAATAATAATAATGATAATGATGATGATGATGATGATGATGATGATGAAAATAATAACAATAATAATAATAACGATGATGATGAGGATGAAAATAATAACAATAATAATAATAATAATGATGATGAAAATAAGAACAATAATAATAATGATGATGATGATGAAAATAATAACAATAATAATAATAATAATAATAATAATAATAATAATAATAATAATCCTTTCTATAGGATTATTAGGCACTAGGCCTGAAATTTTTGGGGAGGAAGCTAGTTAATTCCATTGACCCTGTGCATAACTGGTACTTATTTCATCAACCCTGAAAGGATGAAAAGCAAAGTGGACCTCGGTGGAATCGTTTCAGTCATTAGACTGTGGCCATGCTGGAACACCAACTTGAAGGAACCCAGTATTTATTTTTCAAGTTAGTATTTATTTTGTCAGTCTCTTTTGCCAAACTGCTAAGTTATGTGGATATAAATAAACGAATATCCATTGCCATGTAGTGTGTGTGTAGGACATATACAGATACAAAGACACACAGACATGGGGTTGATTTTTGAGACAAAACACCTTAAAGCAGTGTCTCACCATGGCTGCAGTCCAATGACTGAAACAAATAAAAGATAAAGAATCCTTCCATCCATCTCTCCGTCTATCTATTCATTCATTCATCCACCCATTCATCCATCTGATGGGCTTTGAAAATTTCTGTCTATTGAATTCACTCACAAGGACTTCTATACGAAAGGAGGATCTGTGTTGTTAATAAAACTGGGTGAATGGACTGCACCTTTGATAAATGAAATAATATGCAAAAATAGATAGAATTCTTATGAAGATAGATTGGGTCATGTTTAAAAGATGTTTATATTTTGCCAAGTAGCAAAGAGAGAGAGAGAGAGAGAGAGAGAGAGAGAGAGAGAGAGAGAGAGAGAGAGAGAGAGAGAGAGAGAGAGAGAGAGAGAGAGAGCAATGGTTTGAATAACCCAAGTGAAATTCTCATCATCATTATAATATATAAATGTTGTCTTTTGATATTGGAATCAATAGACTGTTGGGCGACAACAAACTTAATAACACCATTATGATACAGTTGGCAGTGTATCAGTTCTTGTAACGAAAATGTGCTGGCATTGAGCCTCTGCTAACAAGTATCTGGTTTAGCAATTACAAATGAAGATGTGATGGAGGGAATCTTTATCACTTTTGGCTTCATGTCACTGGATTTCTGGTTCTTTTTTCTCTCTGTCCTTACTTCTTCTCTCTCTCTTTCTCTATCTATCTATCTATCTATCTATCTATCTATCTATTTCTCTCTCTCTCTCTCTCTCTCTCTCTCTCTCTCTCTCTCTCTCTCTCTCTATATATATATATATATATATATATATATATATAT
>NC_068984.1:59989923-59991643 GCF_001194135.2 Octopus bimaculoides
GGGGCAAGCGAAAGCGAAATCGGGATGGCACCTGTGCCCAGCGTCGCCTTTCTAGCACTTGTGCCCATGGCATGTGTAAGGACTTTCGAGCGAGATCGTTGCCAGTGCCCCTGGACTGGCTCTTGTGTGGGTGGCACATAAAATACACCATTTTAGCGTGGCCGTTGCCAATACCACCTGACTGGCCTTCGTGCCGGTGGCATGTAAAAGCACCCACTACACTCTCAGAGTGGTTGGCCTTAGGAAGGGCAACCAGCTGTAGAAACTCTGCCAAATCAGATTGGAGCCTGGTGTTGCCATCTGGTTTCACCAGTCCTAAAGGTCCCTTCCAGGGGCCATCTTATCGATTTTTTCAACAATCTAAGTATGTCACAAGGTTTCCAGACATGAGTTCTACTCACTTGTCAAGTTTCATCAAAATCAATAAAACGATGTAGGAGGAGTTAGCTAACAACGCCACAAACAAACACATACCGATTTTCCACATGTTGTTTGCCACTATTCCTCCGCATTACAAATTTAATTTAATTTAATTTAATTTGTTTCTGCGGGAAGAACTATTCTAACCATGCGTCCTGCCCCAATTCTTCGAAACGCTTAGTTTAGAATAGGGGCAGCTGATGAAGGAAATATTCTCTATGTGGCCTGTTTGTTTTCTGTGCTCTGTTTATGTTCTGTTTTTCATTTTGCCCACGTTTTTTTTGTGACGTCCTGTACCCAGATATGCATCTATATATACATGTAGATGTAAGTTTGTAAATACATGTACGTATATATGCATATACTCACATATTATTTGTATTATATATATACATATAAGCACAAAAATTCTATGCACATTCAGCTTTTTAATGAACAATGTTACTCTGCTCTTATTAACAGATTCTTTTACTTGTTTTAGTCATGTGACTGCAGCCATGCTGGAGCACTACCTTGAAGGGTTTTAATCAAACAAATCGACCTCCAGGATTTATTTATATTTTTTAAAGCCTAGTACTTATTCTATCAGTTTCTTTTACTAAAACTGCTAAGTTACGGGGACATAAATGCACCAACACTAGTTGTCAAGTGGTGATGGGGTGAGGGACAAACACAAACACACATATATAGGTGCAGGTATGACTGTGTGGTAAGAAGTTTGTTTCCCAAGCACATGGTTCTGGGTTCAGTTCCACTGCGTGGCACCTTGGGTAAGTGTCTTCTACTATAGCCTCAGGCTGACCAAAGCCTTGTGGCCTGTCATATGTGTGTGTGTGTGTGTGTGTGTGTATGTGTGTGTGTTTGTGTGTCTGTGTTGTGTTGTTTATCCCCATAACTTAGTGGTTTGGCAAAAGAGAACGATAGAACAAGTACTAGGTTTACAAATAATAAATCCTGGGGTTGATTTGTTCGACTAAAGGCAGTGCTCCAGCATGGTCACAGTCAAATGTCTTAAAAAGTAAAAGAATAAAAGTATATCTATCTATATATATATATATATGTTGTAAACAAGCTCATAAGTGCTGAGTGAGTTGGTATTCTACAGAAAATAAAGGAATAAAGGATGGCTGTGAAGAGAGGTAAGAAAATCATTAAGCTAAGAGACCCCCAGGAGTCTCTTAGCTTAATGGTACAGAACACACAGCAAAAATTCCTTTATTTTCTGTTGAATATATATATGTACACACACACACACACACACACACACACACACACACACACACACACACACACACACACA
>NC_068984.1:59992063-60014563 GCF_001194135.2 Octopus bimaculoides
GTGGCACCTTGGGCAAGTGTCTTCTACTATAGCCTCGGGCTGACCAAAGCCTTGTGAGTGGATTTGGTAGACGGAAACTGAAAGAAGCCTGTCGTATATATATTTATATATATGTATGTGTGTGTATGTCTGTGTGTCTGTGTTTGTCCCCCCAACACCGCTTGACAACCGATGCTGGTGTGTTTACGTCCCCGTAACTTAGCAGTTCAGCAAAAGAGACCAATAGAATAAGTACTATGCTTCCAAAGAATAAGTCCTGGGGTCGATTTGCTCGACTAAAGGCGGTGCTCCAGCATGGCCACAGTCAAATGACTGAAACAAGTAAAAGAGTAAAGAGAGTATCATATAAACTAATGTTGAACATAACAAAATGCTCCACATGTGTGTGTGTGTGTGTGTGTGTGTGTGTGTGTCCTTGTCCTTGCCCATTTATCTATCTATCTATATATCCATGTTGCGCAGTTAGGTGTAAGTCCCTATATTTCGCAGTATAGGAGAGCAGCAACTCTAAATAAGAACTGACATGGATATATGTGATCTGTTCAGCTCTTGCTAACATAAAAAATATAGGCAAAAATGGTTATGATGATGGCAACAACTATGATGCTGATGAGATTGGTGATGACTGTGATGATGATGCTTATGACCAACACTGGTATTAGTTGTTTATAACTCCATGTGTAACACCTTGTTGAAGTATAATTAAAGATATTGCAGTTGTATGAGATATTGTATCTAAACTACATCAGTTAACATGTCCCTTTTTTTTTCGCTGAGATTGTAGAGTGTGATTAAAAAAAAATTCGGGTATTTTTTCTAGGTGGCAGAATGACCAAAAAGTGGCTTTGTTTGGCTTGACCATTGATGGTCATTGGTAAAAATTATGCAGAAGTTAATTGTAATGATATAACCATGAAATGAGAATGGTATCTTCTCTGCATTGAGAGGTCACAATTTCAGTTACTATGGACATGTGATTAGAATGTCACAAGAAAGAATTGTAATACAGGTGACATTGAGGTAAACCAAGAATGATGTGGTTGGATAATATCTGTAGTCTTGATTTGGTCATGCTTAGGAATCCAGCTGGAAAGTGTAATGATGGCTGCTTCTGATAGGACCCTATGGAAGACATGCTTGAGGACTATACTCCAGTAATCCTCCCAGGAACTGTGAGCAGAGATGGATGGATGTTTGGTCCTCATCCAATAAAAAGATAAGAGTTTGAGTCTCAGATATTTTATTGAAGAACTGTCCAACCTGTAACATCATCAACCTGCCCACCTGAAAATATAAAAAGCAATCAATCAAAAAACTGAAATAAAATAATATGATTGTTTAGTTGCAATGGTTGACAACTCTCTTTTTGTAGCGTCTTCTTCTTATTCTGATATTTATGAAAATAAAATTAAAAAAAACCAAAACCAAACAGTATGCATTATTGCGAGGATTGTAGCTCAAGCAAAACCAATGACTCAATTTTTTGGTGTTGTGACAATACCAATGGTGGGGATGATAATGCCATAATATTACAATATTTCAATATGTTTATTGTTGTAGGAAATATTCATTTTTGAAAGAAAAAAACCCAATAAAACTCATCAAAAATAACAAATAACCAATAGAAAATGTGATTCAAGACAAAAAAAAAAAAGACACAAAAAGAAAGAAAAAACAAGTAAAAGTAAAGATTGATGGAGTTGAGCAGGCGGGGTTTTTATCACTTCCGAAATGAATCTGAGCCAACTTGTGTATCTTACACATTGTCATTCAAATCATATTTTTAGATATCTAATTTACAGCTTTTCAAAACATCTTCAACACATGGTTTACTTTCAACTGTTTTCTTGCAGTAATCAATGGTTCTATTTTTTTTTTGTGATAAAAGATTTGGCATTGATAATAAACGTTTTTGAAAATGAAAAAAAACAACAAAAAAACTTCATGATCTTTCTCAAGTCTTTAGTAAACTGTCTTTCATTAGAATATTTTATATTCCAAATGGAATATGCGTGGGTGGGAAACTCTTTGAAACACTTCAACTAGAATCATGAATGATTTTTCAATTATTTTTGTCTATTTTTTTCCCTAATTCAGGGAGAAGTCAGTATTAAGTCTACAATTACGTTATCTCACTGAATATCAGATAAATCATATAACATATTGGAGTAGTGTTGATTTTAATGATTTCAGTTTTTCTTGTCCTTATATTGCATTTCAGATAACAATAATGTAATATAACTAATTTATATGTACATATCTGGAGTATGTGTGTGTCTGTTTGTATTGATGTGCAGAAAATATCTGCACGTACACACACATATACACATACAGTGGTATCACTTACAAATCAAACTATATATGAGCAGAAAGAAAATTTATTACTCATTTAAATGGTGTAAATTTAGAAAAAAAAAATTGAATTAGAATAATGCAGTTGTTGACAGTATTAATGAACATCACTTAATTCAAGAACGTTTATATCATAATATTTTTTCCAACAAAATGAAATGTGTGCATTAGCAGTTGAGAAGAATAAATCTAATGGCATTAATTCTTGGTTGGTATTCAAATTTCTCAAAATGGAATCACACCTATAAAGCATTGAATCTATAAATTTGATGATCACATTATCTGGAATTTGGTTTTTTTTTTTAAAGCTATATAATTCAATTCCTCCAATTTCATGGATTTCTTTCATTGAATATTTATTTTGAACTGTTTCCATATGATTTCTATTGGATTTAAATCCAGGGATTTTACTGTCAGCTGCAGTGCTTGGATCTTGTTGCATTTTGTAAATTTCTTTGAGTTTTTTTTTTTTCCCTATAATAAGCTTTTGGTTGTCATTTTCATCATCATCATCATCATGTTGATATCGTCATTGTCATAGTTGTCATCATCATCATCATCATTTTTAACATCCACTTTTCCAAGCTTACACAATTGGATGGAATTTCTTGAGGTAATTTTCTGTGGCTGGATGCCCTTCCTATTTTCAACTAGCAATAACCACGCCTTGGATAACCCTCATTGGCTATGGTACCGCCTCTGCGCAAAACAGGGAGGATCCCCCTCCTGTTGCCAAACCTCACCTGTTTCTAAGAGAAGTAATATTTTCTTATGACTGGACACGTTGTCACAGGAGAATAGAAACAAAGGGTGCACTTGGACATCCCATGTAAGGTTCTAAACAACCACAATGGTGAAATGTACATAGGAACAAATGAATTAAACTTGTGTTTATCACAGCTTCTCACATATATATATATGGTGGTCCTCAACTTGATTTTGAGCTTAATCACTTTGTCATGGGTCATCCAGTTGACTGCCTAGACCTGATTCAGTTTTAATTTCTTTTTTTATGACAAATGTAGAGAAAAATTTTGTTTAGAATCTCCTCAGCATTGACCCCACCATTGTGCATTCGTCTAAAATGGATTTTCATCCTGGCAATAAGCAGCATACTTTTGGACATTAAGGCCTGCAGTACACTGGTGGCGCTGTTGAAATTTATATGTATGCATATTTCATATAAACATTCTGTATTGGTCTCCTGAAATGTGATCTCTCATGAACGACAAGATATACACACACATACATACGTATGTACATATGTACATGCATACCCTACCCCACACAGATATATAAAACTTTTATAAAATGTAGGGCAACAGTGAGTTCAAAGTTTTGGTCTGTTAGCCTTCATTGGACTATAATATTGGCTTTATATAGCTTTTGGCAAAATGCTTTCCTATCATATATATATATTCTGGGTTTTGCATTGTTGGTTTTGTCAATAGTGATATGTGAAAAAACAACTTAAATTAAAAATTAGCCCACTTTACTTTACCATTTCACTTATTTGTGTACACTAACATGTAACTAGGTTTTACTTACATACACAGGTGCACATGTGTATATTTGTATATATATGTATATGAAATAATTCATTTTTACTGGTAGAACTCAAAGTAGATAAAGCTATAAAGCACATGTAAATATTGCGTTAAAAACACCTTTTGGACTGAAAAATTCAAAGCAGCCTTTGACTTTTTCTATCTGCTTCAAGTTCCACTGGTAAAAACAAATTATTTCATGTTCTCTTGAAGTTTCTGAATCCTTATGACATAAACAGTATTTATATATGTTTATATACTCACAGATAAGGAGTGAATCTTGTCCTGTAATAAAGCACATGTAACATAGAATTAAAAATAGAATTCACAAGAAATTTCAATTGCTATGTATATCTCATCTGAAATAAAACATCTTTATATATACAGTTGATTAATGTGAACATGCTGATGTACTTCACAAGGACACAACTTGGATTATAACCATTTATATACATACATACATACATACATACATGCATACATACATACATACATACATACATACATACATGCATACATACATACATACATACATGCATACATACATACATACATACATACATACATACATACATACATGCATACATACATACATACATACATACATACATACATACATGCATGCATGCATGCATACATACATACATACATGCATACATACATACATACATACATACATACAAACGAAGATTTTCCATCAACTGAAGTAATGTAATAGGTATGTATTATGAGTGCTCAGTTCAGTTTACCACTAAAATTCTAGCTTGAGCAGGTAGACATAGGTTAAAATATGAACATATACTTGATGATAAATTGATGCAAGAATTGTAATATATTTAATCAGTGGCTGAGGTAGGGTTAGAACTCATTATTTTTGTGTCTATAGTCAAGTATCTCAGTTGTTCAACCAGTGCACTTCATTGTCTGAAATGTAGAATATTTATATGTAATAACATATTACTGAAAAAGTTCTGGCTGGAAAGAAGAAAATAGAAAAAATAAATAAAAGAGTAACTGAATATATACATAAAGAAATGAAGAAAGTTAAGCTAGCTTTTCTTGATATAACAACTCTGTGTGCAGAAGAGTTAATATACAAACTTTGAGTGTAGTTCTTACCACTTTCTTCATTGTTAATAGCGCTAGTAATTACCAGACTAAATCACAATGACTTATGTGTTAAGTCTTTGTAATAATTTTCTTTTTTTTTCTGTGTTATTCTTTTACATTGTTTATCTTTACTTTGCTGACTTACCAACCATATTCTTTCCTTCCTTCCTTCCTTCCTTCCTTCCCATCATTTTCTTCTTTTACTATTTATTTCAATCCGACTGAAAAAAACAAAACAAAACAAAAAAAAACACACACAACAGTACATAAAGAAACAAAGAACAAAACAAACACTTCTGTGTATTTTGTGGTAATATTTCTTTTCAAAGTGTTCATTTCGGTTCCACTTGGCCGATTATTGCTGTGCTCTAATACTCTACCATCATTACATACTAACCAAACAAGTAGATTTTGCTCAAATCACCAACAAAGTGTCTATATAATCGTTCAACCTGCTCATTTTTCAGTGTAGTGTAGCAGCAAGATCTTTCCCTCCTCAAAACACAGATTTTAATTTCTTCAAAAACTTAGGACCTTTGTGTTTTAAATCTGCATACCTTAAAAGTTGAAATAGGCCCAGTTGCCATACAATATAATGGCCCATAGCCTAACCCTTTTTGTTATCATATTTCTGTTGAAATAAACTACTTTTGTTCCAATTAATTTTGAAAATATTGATTTCAAATTTTGGTACAAGGTCTGCAATTTGTATTTTGAAGGAAGCGAGTTACTTGATTACATTAACCCCCAATTCTCAGCTGGTACTTATCTACTTACTTTGAAAGGATGAAAGGCAAAGTTGACTGCAGCAGAATTTGAACTCAGAACATAGTCAGAAGAAATGCTGCTAAGCCTTTTGTCCAACATGTTAGAGTTTGGAATATAAATTAACAGGAAATTTTGGTGGGTGGTTATAAATAAAATCAGTTTAAAACAGCACTTGTATCATAGAACTAGGGGTAGTCTCAGATAGTTTAACAGTGAAAGAGTTAAAATATCAATCTGAGCCAACAAGAAGCCCCTGTGTGGTTGTTTGACATGTTAGAAATAGCAATCCAACTGCTTAGAAGGTTTGCCTGATCAGGGTTGAAATGGAGGCTAATAAATAATAACAATAACATATTAATCAAACAATGCAGTGTCCAATTTGAATGAATATGCCAAACATTCTGAAATATTGTTTTTGTTTATCAATAAGTTAATCCTGAATGAGCAGATCTTTGATCAAATACATTCCAGACATGGCCATCCACCTTAATTTCAGACATAGAATAATGTAATTCTGGATATACTATGCTTCCCTTTTTAAAAATAGTTTGAGGAAATTTAGTTGTTATTTCTAGCAAATTGAGAAAAAACAAATAGAAGCTCTCTTATTGGTTTGCATTCTTGCATGCTTATGTCCAAAGTACTGCTCTTATGGGCGACTACTAAACATTAGCTACTTCTTCTTTAGGATTAGAACTCTTCATGTCCACAGCTAGGTCCCTGATTTGCTCAACCAACCTATCCAGACATTTAACTATATCAACATATTATTGATTGGTAAATTTCTGTCTGTTAAGAAAGTTAAATTATATAAAGAAATGAAATAAAGAAAGGAAATGAAGTTAGCTTTTCTGATATAATGAGGTGTGCAGAAGAGTTAACATAACAAAATTTAAAAGTAGTTCATGTCACTTCCTTCGTTGTTAATAGCTCCAGTAATTACCTGACTAAATCACCACCACTTGTGTGTTAAGTCTCTGTTATAGGTTTTTCTATTTGTGGTTTATCATTACTTTGCTGATCACCAAGAGGATATCTATTAACTTTGCAGATGAATCAATGAGGGAGACTTTATGTTGTCACTTGACCAGCTGGAAATAGAAACCAAATCCCTTAAATAACATCCTATCATTCTTATATTTTTCTTTACATTGCTATGAGGTTCAGGCATGGCTGTGTGATTAAGCCATTATTGGTCAATATCCTATTTTTGGGACAGAGATTTTAAACTTAATATAAATAATATTATAAAGACTTCTGTGTTTCTTTTGTTATATACTCCATATTTACAACATTCTAGCACCAGTGTTTTTTATGGTGCTGCTGCCGCATAAATGGCTGGTTCTGTGTAAAAAGAACTGGTGCTGGTGCTACTTAAAAAGCACCCACTACACTCTGTAAAGTGGTTGGCATTAGGAAGGGCATTGAGTTGTAGAAACCAAGCCAAAACAGACAATGGAATCTGGTGTGGCCTCAGGCTTTGTCAGTTCCTGTCAAGCTGTCCAACCTAGTGCTTTTATGTGATGCCAGCACCCACACCAACGTTTTTTATGTGACACCTTGGTTTTAAGATCTCAATTCTGTTGTAATGGGCAGGTCTTCTTGAGTACAGCAATATACTACATATCTCGGTCCTCTGTCAACCATGGCTCAAAAATATGAATTCATCTTGAAAAGCTTGTGTGCATACATTTTTTTTGATTTGTGTACCAGTTGTAAAATGTTTTTGCATGCACAAGAGCACAGATTAGAATGAATACTATTTGCAAGCCTTGATATGGCTTTTGTGATTATTAGGAAGAAGGGAAGGAGGAAGTTATCTTCAAGTTTGAGAATTTACCCTAAAGCTTGCAATAAAGTGGGCTTTGCTAAAGCCACCCAAGGACCTTGTAGTAATGTTAAACTGAGTAACAGATTAAGTCTACCATCTATGTAGTCAACAGCAGAATTTGAACTCAGACTATACAGAACCAGAACAAATACTGCGAAGCATCCTAGCCAATGTTCGATGGAGACATACATCAATATATACCCTTCTCAAGTAGTGTATCCTGTCTGATTCTGTTAATCAATCTTCTACACTTCTAACATCTTAAACCATTGGTGGAAGCACTTGTAAATGGTTACTGTTTTTTTTATCACTATTAACCCTTTTGTCACCAAATTTCTGTTAAAAAACTATACTGTTTTTGTTTCAATTAATTTTGAAAATCATGGAGAATTTACTGAAATAACTTTGTGACTATTAAGCTGATGAATGGAGCATATATTTACAAGAAATTTTGATGGGAAGTTTTAACTTAGATCCCTTTAAAATGAGAAGTTTGTGTCATAGAATGAAGGGTGCTCTCAGGCAGATAGGTATCAAAAAGGTTAATGTTTTCTCTTTCCCAGTGAACATGAAGTGTAGCTTTTGATGGAGCTAGTTCTACTGAAAGACTTTCTCTGTTATGTCACCACTCAACATTGATTTCTGCCTCTTGTGAATTTTGGCGAAAGCATGTTGTTGCTCATGATATCTTGGCTCTGACTTGCATGGAAATCCTCTAGCCTTTTTGGATTAAGAGTTTACTGTCACATTGCCTCATTGCATTGATGGAGTTCTTTCTGTCCTTGACTTACATTATACCAACTCTGGTGTAGTTCAGTTTGATTACATCTCCCAAATCCTTATCAACAATCTCACTAAAGTTGTTAAAAAAGAATCTATATTCCTCACATAACCACTGTTGAAATAAATTTCCAGTTAGGTTACTAGATAAAATGCCGTGTAATAAATAATGATAACATTTCTTAACTAGATATCATTTTGAATATATCTTCTTTAGATACCAATATATTAATTTTACTATGTATCTTAAATATATTAAACGTGCTAAATTTATTAATATATCAAACATGCATTATATTGTATTCATATTATAACATGAAAAAATACAAGAATATTAAAAAAAACTATGAGAATATTTTAAAGTATATCATAAAAATACAAGCATGAAATATGGAAACATTTTAAAGCATAAAACAACAAAATAAAATTATGAAGTATGGGAATATTTTAAATGTAACATTCAATATGAGAATATTTTAAAATATAATAAAATAAAAAAAATAGGAGATTGTAGATATTTTGATATTTTGTAATGATTTAAAATATTTCTAAATATAAAAGAAAAATTATGGAACTGTCCTAAAATATAAAAGAAAAAAAAAAGAATTATCTGAATATTTAAAATGTAATAAAAAGAACATGAAATATGGGAACATTATAAAATATTTGAGATTAATTTGAGGTAGGGGTACCTACATTTAAATGATAAACCACAGTATAAAAACATAAACAAATGCAAATGTATTTTGTTATTCTCTTCATATAAGGAAAAATATTAGAATTGCTTTTACATGTTTCACAGACAGAAAATCAGAGTACATATCTTCTGATGGATGGCTGCTAAGTGAAACATAAAGATAATTCCAGTATTTTACTTTGTATGAAGAGAATAACAAAATATGTTTACCTTTGTTTATGTTTTTACAGTGAGGCTTATATTACAAATTGTACGTATCCCTACGTTAAATTTATCTCAGATTTTCTAATATGTGTTTTGTATAAATATTTATTATTTAATTTCAAAATATACTAACATTTATATGAAACATAGGAAGCTTTTAAAAATGTTATGTGGAACAACTTGCTTGTCAAGCATGTGGTTTTCAGTTTGATCCCCCTGTGTGACACTTTTGTGTAGGTAGGTAGGTAGGTAGGTAGGTATATATGTCTTTATCAACTTCTATGTTTATACTTACTGGTGGGAGCCAGTGCATTGATTTGCATCTCTTTAGGTAAAACAACAATATAACTTTAGGACCGATAAAACTTGCAGCATGCTTAAAGAAGCACTGGTGAGTTAATATATTTGACAAAGTTCTTTGTTGGCAATGTCCCTGTATAGCTGCAGTACATTGACTGAAAAAAAAATGCAGTAAAAGAATAAAAGGAATATAAGAATAAATGCAATAAAAAAATTGAATATTGTATAACAAATTGAAGGAATCAGATCTGATTTCATAATTCATATGCTAATAATTATCTATCTGTCTATGTATTGTATATATGTGCATGTTTATATATATGTGGTTAGGGTAATCAGCTACCAATCATAAGGTTGCGATTTTGATTCCAGATGGTGTGTTGTGTCCTTGAGTAAGACACTTTATTTCACATTGCTCCAGTCCACTCAGCTGGCAAAAATGAGTAGTTCCTGTATTTCAAAGGGCCAGCCTTGTCACACTCTGTGTCACGGTGAATCTCCCTGAGAACTACATTAAGAGTGTGCATGTCTGTAGAGTGCTTAGCCACTTGCATGTTAATTTCATGTGCAGGCTGTTCCATTAATTGGATCAACTGGAACCCTTGTTGTTGTAACTGACAGAGTGCCAGTTACACACACACACACACATACATTCCTGTATCTCTCTCCCTCTCTTTCTCTTTCTGTCTATCTCTGTCTCTATACACACAAACAGGTGCACATGCACTGCACTCACACTCACCACATATAAAATCTGATTTAGAAAATGTGTAAGTATTGCTTTTGTAAAAGTATTTCAATCACAGGTAAATTGATTAACAGTTTGTGGCAGTTAAATTAATTAACAATCATAAAATATTCATTAGGTATAACAAATATATTTTTAAAAAATTGTTGATTTTTATGCCTTATTCTTTAAGAATTCAGGAATACTGGTGTAGTCAGATTGAAACTTACCTCTGATTAACAACAGCATAGATAAATTAAATACTTAAAAAAGTCAAACTGAAAATGGAGAAGGTAGCTGTGTGTTACTTATACACAATTAAAGCCAGTGTGAGACATCTGGGTATCATAGTTAATGTAAATTCATCAGGAAAAGCAAAATCACTGCGGTGTTCATCTGGAGATAATATCTCTTAGGGGTGTGCCTTGTTTAAAACACAATATATATTGGAGGTAGATGGAAATTGCCCCAGCAGTAGACGATGAGAATGCTAGATGCACTTCTGCTTCATTGGGCATTGGCAGTAGCATGTACTCACTGCCAACCATATGTCCAAATGAAATTTGTTGCCACTGATATAGGAAAACAGTGAATAATAAATGATCACTGGTGCTGTGAATAGTTGCCAATTTGAATAAAAATCTGTTATGTGCAACAGAAACAATATTAGATTAAAGTAACCCTTTGTATGATAGTTAAAGTAAATACATCATGGAAAGTAAATTCATTGCAGTATTCATCTGGAGATAATAACTCTTGTGAATATACCATGTTTAAAAAACTCAATATATACTGGAGGCAGACAGAAGTCATCCCAGTGGTGGCCATCAAGAATGCTAGATGCACTTCTGCTTTATTGGGCATTGACCATGGCATGCACTTACAACCATATAATTACAAGTGATACCAAAAGATTCTACACTCATTAAAAGACCATCATGAGTTATAAAACTGTTTGTTTGGGTGAATTTACATTGTGAAATCGAAATCCAAGTAACGTTGATGAGTAAAATCAATAAAAGGAGTGAATGGGTAAATGGATAATTTGTGTTGTTAAGAAGTATGGGTTTGTAACCACATTGTTTCAGGTTCAGTCCTACTGTTTGGTACTTTGAGTAAGTATCTTCTATTAGAGACCCTGTGAGTTAATTTAGCTAAAAAGAAATTGTAGGAAGGCTATTTTTCTTACCAGGATTTTACTCTCATTCAACGCAGCAGCTGTGGGCTGGAAAAGGCCTCGTGGCAGGCCCCACACCAGATGGCTGGACATGATGGGGGAAGATCTCCAGAGGTTTGGTGTCACCTTGAAGGATGCCGAAGGTCTGGCATTGGGCCACCAGCGATGGGGAGCACTGGTAGATCTAGTCAACTCTATGCATGATGATGCATCTGGGATCAGGAACTTGGAATGACCTCAGTCCCATTAAACAAGAGCCTGAAGCCTGAAGGAAGGCTATTATATACATGTGTGTGTGTGTGTAAATGTGCATAAACTTCGACATACTCTGACTTCTTTACATTTCATGTTGACATAAGGATCATTCTCTCTGCTTTGGAAGATCTGTGAAATAAACAAAAATCCCTTACTTATAAAGCAAATAAGGGTAAGTGACAGGAAAGGTATCATCATTATCATCATCATCATCATCATTTAAGATCTGTTGTCCATGCTGGCATGGGTTGGATGGTTTGACCAGGGCTGGTAAGCTGTGGAGCTGTGCCAGACTCCAGTCTGATTTGGTGTGATTTCTATGGCTGGATGCCCTTCCTAATGCCAACCATTGAGAGTGTAATGGGTGCTTTTGCATGCCACTGGCATGGCAACTTGTTGCATAACACCAGTGTCTGCTATGACTATGATTTCACTTGGCTTGATGGGTCTTCTTCTCAAGCATGGCATATTGCCAAAGATCTCAGTCATTTGTCATTATCTCTGTGAGGCCCAACGTGCGAGAGATGCTCTTTACATGCCACTGGCATGGGTGCTAGCAATGCGACACCAGCATCAGCCACATTAGCTCTGTGAGGTCCAACACTCAGAAGATGCTTGTGCCACCTGCATGGGTACCAGTTATGTGACACTGACAATAGCTACAACTATGATTTCACTTGACTTGATGGGTCTTCTCAAGCATGGCATATTACCAAAAGTCATTGCTTCCATGAGGCTCAACATTTGCCTCAAATATTTCCTTGTCCAATCTCAGCTAGCATGGAAAAACAGATGTTAAATTAATGAACAAAATGAATGATACAGTATGGATTTGAGAAAATATTTTCTTTCTTAGCATTTATTTGTGTAGGGTCAGCTTGTTCCTACTGATGCAACCAAGATATTACTTCAGTCGATGTATTGCTCCACCTGTCATTGGATATCATTATTTACTGTGTCTTGAAGGTCCCATTTCCCAATAAGAGAAGGCAGTGGATGTGGGGAACAGATACTACAATACACTTTAGCTAGTGCTCTAACAATTCTAGCAAAACACCATCCTGAACTGGTACTTTATGCATCAACCCTGAAAGAATCAAAGACAAAGTTGATCCCAGTGGGAGTTGAACTCAGTGTGCAAAGAGCTGCAACAAACACTGTAAGGTATTTGATCCAATACTCTAACAACTTTGCCAGCTTCCTGCTTCAGATTTGTAAACGTATATAGGAATAATATTATTTGATAATAGTTGTGATTTATATGAAATGTTAGCTGATAGACACATATAAAGCATTACAATTGTAAAGAAAATATCTGATATTGTATGATGAGAATCAAAGCTTGCATCTCCTGCTGGCTAAGCAAGGAGATGATGGACATTTTCCAATCAAATTGCTATGTTTACATAGGGGAACCAGAAAACAAAAACTACCATAAATCAATTTATTAAATTCTTATCATGATAGGTCATAAAACATCCAGGCTTACAAACTGGTAGCTTTGAGCAGGCCAACAAGGGAGTGAGTCACTATGTGATTGCTTGATTCGCTAGAAATAACTACCAAATTTCCTTAAAATCTTTACTTTAATAATCTTAAAAGCAATATGAACATATTAGATATTGTGGTCTTACATAATTTTTGCCTGAAAAACACAAGAATGATGGGATTGTTAAAGCTGAAATGTCTGGTTATATGTCAGTTAGATCAGTGGTAGTTATGTAATACACTCCACATGAAAGATGATATGATGGACTCAACCAGGTGGGTGAGTCAAGGGTTGCTTTCTTTTCTTGTAGGTAATATTTCCTACATTGTTTTTCACTCTCCTTCTGTTTGGAATGGTTTGAAAACTCTGCATCTTTTGTATTTAACTCTGTTCATCTTTATCAAGTTGTCAAACTGGCAATCAGCGATACTAAGTTATTGTTAATCCTGATTGAATGGACCCATAATCAAAAGCATTCCATCCCAGTTATGACCATCCCGTCTTATTTTCAATACATCTTGGAGACAACATTGTTGGCTGCAATATCTAACAATTTGAAAGATTGTAGATCCTTTGTCCTTTGCTTCAGCAACACCAGGCTGAAAACTCTGATAGTGATAATATAATATTATCACTTTTCTGTTGCCAGAGAAAACTCCAGCTGAATTAACATATGCTGCCACACAGTGTACTTCTGTTGCCATCACTCTCATCACCACAATCATTGCCTCTGTTTTATTTCAATTCCACCTACAAGTTAATGATAAATAAATGAGAGAGGTTGATCTTGTTTGTCTACTTCTCCTGTGTATGCTGCACTATAATCATGTTTGCATATGGCTTCCTCACTTCTGTCCCCTTCAAGCTGTGTATATTTAAACTAAAATGTTTCACTTCTCTCTGTCTGCATGTCTGTCTGTCTGTTGTTGCTTCTGCTGCTGTTGTTATTTTCATTGTTGCTTATTCTCAAGACTATAATATTCCATTTGAAGCTGTCCAAGTGACTGTTTAGAGGCTCCCTCTTTGAACCATCTGTTGCTGTTGAGCACCAAATCAGAAAGAACAGATCAAAGATAGTTCAGCCATGACTTTCTTTCTCATTCTTTCTTCAGAGACAATGTTTCTTAAAACTATCTCCTTTTCACCTTCTTGTACCTTGAGGATCTACCCTGACACCTCATCACCACAATTTTTATCTCCCTCCAGCTCCACTCCAATTACTTTCACTCACTCTTCTATAATCTGAGTAGCTATGTAGTTACCCTACAGCAAGGAACCTGTTATGTTCTTGCACCTCTCATGTCCTAGCACAAAACTACCTCCCTTTCTATTTAGTCAAAGGGGATCTTAATCTTGTAAGCTGCATGGTGACCTCACTAGTGCTGGTGCCATGAAAAAAGAAAGTATCCAGTACACTTTGTAAAGTGGTTGGTATTAGGAAGGGTATCCAGCCATAGAAATCATTCAAAAGCAGACATGGGGACATAATGTCGTCTTTGGGCCTGCCAGGTCCCATCCAACCATCTGACCCATGCCAACATGGAAGATAGACATAAAATGATGATGATTATGATTATGATGATGATGATGATGATGATGACAATGATGATGATGATGACTTTATTTATTCCCTTTTCAAGATGAGACTTATGATTTGAAGGAGTCTTGGCTGCTACTTCTAGTAGGTTGAAAGACCATGTAGGGAAAAGTGATTTTACTTTACTGTAATTGAATAATGTTGCTATATTGCTTTAGTTTGGCATCTCTGATTTCTCGAGAAAGATCTCTTACGTTTGTAATAAATGTACTGCTGATATTAGTATTGATAATTTCTGGGTGATCAGTTTGTATGACAGAGCTGAAAGTTGAGAAATCTCAATTAATTATGAGTAAGATCATAATCATAAGAGATTCCAAACCACACTGTAATCAAGTAATCAAATCCACACATTTTAACACTTCCTCTATGTTTTCTGGTGTTAATATTCAGACCACATTGATATTTAGAGTCTACTTTGCACATACATCAAATTTTTATGCCCTGTTTGGCCAGCTTCCCAAGCTTAAATTTACAGAATTTCAGCCTGTCCTTGAAAGAAATTATACCTTCATCAACCAATAACTTTCTTGGTTTGAGGCAATAATTTATGCAGCAGTTTTTCACTGCTAAAAGCATTCACACTTTATTTAGAGGGTCAGAATTTTGTATTGCCCTCTTTTAGTTAGAAGTAAGTATTTCTCAGTTGAAAATAGTACATTCAGGATATAAAACAATCTCTATTCATTAAACTTGTTATGAAACTATTTCCAATACAGTGATCTGTGCCCTAGTAATTGATTATCGCTATATTCTCACAAAGACATTAATGTCAACATGCATTTGCCGATTTTGAACTAGGTAAAAGCAAAGTAAATGGATCATTAACAGTTTCGAAGATAAATATTCATTGTGAAAGCATATAGACTAGTGGTTAAGATGTTTGGCTCATGATTATAAAATTGTGGGTTCAATTTCTGGACTAGGCAGTGCATTATATCCTTGATCAAAGTGCCCAATCATCTGGCATTCCTCTTCCATTCAGCATTCTCTGGCAGAGCTCCATCATCCCAACAATCCCTATCCCTCTACTTGCAGTTATCATTTCCACACTTACTTCTGATGGACAAGCTGCCTTTCCTCTTTTCATTTCCTTCATTGCCTCCACTACTTCTTCCTGACTAACCCTCTTTACTGGCCCCTTCACTATAGCAACTTCCACCCTCTGATCCCATTCATTCTCCTCATTCATAATTCCAAACTCTTCCCTTATCCTTCTCACTAAAATTCAACCTTCCATCACTCCCCCTCATGCATCTTCCTCCCTCAATATCTCTTCCATCATTTTTCATTGATTTAGTAAACCTAAACACCCTATCTGGGTTCTCATCTCGCCCACTCAACCTCTCCTCAACCTCCTTCCTCATAGATCTCACAACCACCCTCTTTGCACGATTCTTCATGTCATTATACCTGGCTTTCATTTGCTCAGTCCTATTATTACATAAAGCTTTGTGTGCCTCCTTCTTCCTCGCTATCTCATCCCTCACCTCCTCATTCTACTACCACGTATTTCCTCAATCTCTCCTACCCTTCATCCTTCCACAGACTTCGTCATATGCCTTTAGTACCCCTTCTTTTAAAGACTTCCACAAATCTGGTGCATCCATGCATAATAACAATAATAATAAGGGTTATAAGGCTTTCAAATTTTGGCTCAAGGTCAGCCATTTCAGGGGAGCGGTTAAGTTAATTACATCAACTCCAGTATGCAACTGGTACTTAATTTATCAACCCTGATAGGATGAAAGGCAAAGTTGGTCTCAGTAGAATTTGAACTCAGAATGTAAAGACAAATGAAATACCGCTAAACATTTCGCTCAGTGTGCTAACGTTTGTGACCAGCTAGTAATTGTGACCAGCTAACTGGATAAAAACTGAGCAAAAAAAAACAAAAAAAACCCCAGATTTGACTGACAATATTTTCCAGGACCTGTTGAATGTCAGTTCCAACTGGTTAGGTAATTATCAGATGTGAATAAATTGTTGTTTTAAATCGATGATGATTATGATACTACTACTACTACTACTACTACTACTACTACTACTACTACCACTACCACTACTACTACTACCACCACCACCACCACTACTACTACTACTACTACTACTACTACTACTACTACTACTACTACTACTACTACTACTACTACTACTACTACTACTACTACTACTACTACTACTACTACTACTACTACTACTACTACCACCACCACCACTACCACCATCACCACTACTTCTCCTATGATGATGATTATGATAAACACTTGCAAAAAGAGATGTTTCCTTTGATTCTCAACATACATTGTCATATATTTTCATTTCTATTGTAATTTTTATGTCTGGCCTGTAACATTTTCATAGAAAACATAACTTTTATCATATAAAACAGCTATTATTACAACAAAGAAACACACACACACATACATACTCACACACATACAAGGATTATGAAATGAGGTCTGGTAGTTCTGGTTAGGAATAAAAGAATTTAAAGATCTTTACAGTGTGACTTCTAACCATTCTACTTTCTCACCCACACACACGCACACACTAAACCCTTTATGTCCTAAGACATGGCTGTGTGGTAAGAAGTTTGCTTCTCAACCACACGTTTCCAGGTTCTGTCCCACTGTGTGGTACCTTAGGCAAGTGTTTTCTACTAAAGTCTCGGGTTGGCCAAGGCCTTGTGAATGGATTTTGGTAGATGGAAACTGAAAGAAGCCTGTCATATATATATATATGTAGTCTACTCTGTAAGGTGGTTGGTGTTAGGAAGGGCATCCTTGCCAAAATGGACAGTAAAGCCTGGTGCAGTCCTCTGGCTTGTCAAATCATCCAACTCATGTCAGCATGGTAAAATAGACGTTAAAGGATAATGATGGTGGTAGTGGTGATGATGATGATGATGATGATGATGATGATGATGATGATGATGATGATGTGTGTGTGTGTGTGTGTGTGTGTGTGTACTTGTCCCCCAACCACAACTTCATAACCAGTGTTGGTGTGTTTACATACCCATAACTTAGTTGTTTGGCAAAAGAGCCCAATAGCATAAGTACAAGGCTTAAAAAAAAGAGTACAGGGGCTGATTCATTTGACTAAAATTCTTCAATTTGGTACCCCAGCATGGCTGCAGTGTAATGACTGACACAAGTAAAAATATTAAAAATATTAAAAAAAAAAAAAAAAAAAATTGAGACTTTCTCATTTTTAGTTGTCAAGGTATTTTATAATGACTTAAAATGTAGTAAGTGCTGCTATGCTTTAATTTCTGTATAACCTCCTGCAGACTGGTAGCATTCATGTGCAAGCCAGAGACTTTATGGCAAATTTTCACTGCAACCTTGAATATCCAATTTGTTAACAACCACCACTGAGAATGACAGCTTCATCTCTGTCAGCAGCACAAAGACTCAGTCAATGTGTAATGTGCATATCAAGAAAACTGTCATGCATCACATCTTATGAGCACCAATCAGCTAAATGTCTCAAAGTTACTATGACTACTGTGACTTACTATCTCTGAAGATCCTTCATGTTAATCGTCTTAAGATATATAAGTTTATGTTGTACTTGGTGATGGACATATTGCCAGTTTAGCCAATAAAAACACATGCACTGTATATTTGGTGTCAATTTGCTTCAGCTTTATATTACATTATATTACATTAATCCTATTTCGGCCAGAGTTCTTTCGTCACGCTTCTGTGACCTCATCAGTGGTCCTTTGCTTTCTTCTTTCTTATGTGTGTCTCACCTTGCTAACTATCAGCCATTATGACCATCCCCAAGTACAACAACATCTGTTTCAACACACGATTTCACATCAAAAATCTTGCAAAACAAATATATAAACGGAATATAAGTTTATGTTTTTTATTTAAGTCGAAAAACTTTTTACAAACAGTTCCTCAGAGTTTCCTGTTCATCAGACAGTTGTGATCATTAGTATGATTACAACTGTCTGGACAAATGGTAATGTGAAACTCTGAGTAATAATTTGTGAAGATTTTTTTGGCTTTAATAAAATACCTATTACTCTACCTTTGGTATTTGAGTACTATTTTTACCACCTTGTTTGCTTATTTGTGTGGATATGAAAATTTGTGTATGTCCTGAGCATTGAGGTGATGGTGTACATGCACTGTTTAAATTGGGCTGGACATGTCATTTGTATGAATGATTAAATGATCTCTAAGTAGATGTTCTCTAGTGAATTTGTTTGTAGAAAGCACACCCAACAGAAACCAAGACTATGATTTAAGCCTTGTGTGAAGTCCTTCTTGAAGGCATGTGAAATATGGGAGATCAACTGGGACAGCAATGCTTGTCATTACCACCAATGGAGGAAACAAGGAAAGGAAGAAATGGGTATTTTTGAGAAAAACATGCATTTTTTAATGTAGAATTTAAGTGAGCTGCTCAAAAATGCACTGCCAGTATAGTGAATGGAGCAAGCTTGGTATGTAATATCTGTGAACATGTATGTTTAGCAAGACCTGGGCTAATTAATCACCAGCAGAGCCACAAGTGTAAAGTATAAGTTTGTGTCAATGCACAATGGGCAAGACTTCTGCCTGTCCCCACCAAAAAACCACCCTTTTAAAAAATTTTTTTCGCTATGGGGAATACGAATCTGCCAAAAAATTTGGCAAAAATCGGCATTTTAAAAATTACCCCACCTCCCATTTCCTTCATCTTTTCCTTTTTCCAGAAATTTTCCTTTTCAAAACATGTGGAAAAATATGGAAATTAGGATATTCTGAAAAAAATTTCCAAAAATTTTTGTCAAATATTTTTTTAAGTGTTTTTTTTCTTTCTAAATATGCAGAAAAATACCGACATGATTCAGACAAAAATTTCAAAACATTTATGTAGTTATGGTTAGGGTTAGGGTTAGGGTTTTAGAGTTAGGGTTTTGGAGTTAGGGTTTTAAGGTTAGGTTGGGGGTTTTAGGGTTAGGGTTAGTGTTAGGGTTACGGTTTTAGGGTTACAGTTAGGGTTAGGGTTAGTGTTGGGAAAAAAAGTAAAAATTGAAGACTTGGTGGGTGGGAAATTTCACAATGCCGATTTTTGGCAATTTTCCGGAACCTCTGTATCCGAAAAACAGGGGTTTGGCAAAAAAAATAAAAAAATAAAAAATTTGGGAGAAAATAGTGGGGGGACGGGCGGAAGTTTTTCCACACAATGTTCTCAATGGTTTAGTGGTGGGCAGCCATCATCATGTATGTATGTAAATATGTTTCCTTTTTTCCTTTCTCTTTCTTTCTTTCTTTCTTTCACTATCTTCTTTTCCCTGATTTAACAGAGATTTAGCTGTTTTAATAGAGATTTAGTAGGTTAAGTGTCTGTTTATGACAGTAGTTCTCAATATTTTTGACCTACCAGTGCACTCCATATGGAAAATATGAGATAAGCCCATTTGCTTAGTCAAGGCTGGCCTGGGAATAAAACAATAACCCCTCTCCTCTTAACTGTGTCTTGCTAAAAAAAAAGATAGGGAAAATATCAGCCCTAAAACTTCTGCCTAATCCTTTATACATATAATTATGTTTGTGTATGTGTTTGTGTTTGTTCCCACCACTGCTTGACATCTATTGTTGGTTTATCTCTGTCCCTATAACTTAGTGGTTCAGCAAAAAAAACCAAAAAAACTGAGAGAATAAGTTCCAGATTTAAAAAGTAAGTGCTTAGTTAATAATCCATTCTTGCGTCACCGAATAAAATTTTATTGTGGTATTCATCTTGAGAAAGCATCTGTAGCAGACAGAAGTATCAGTAGAAGTGTCTAGCAGCTGAATACATCTGCAACCGATACTTCTGTGATTCTTAATAATATACATCTCTGACAGGGTGCTGAAAAGTTTCTGACTTTGGGTAAAAGAAAACACAGAAGGATCAGTTAATTATGATTTTATTCAACCTATTTCCCTCTCAGATTCACACACTTATAGCAGCAGTCCTTCATTTTTTTCTAAGCCATGTAGAAGAACTCGGAACTTTGGGACTCCAACCAGGCCTTTCATGATACCCTTAAAGCCAGGAACTTTTCAGCACACTCTCGCATATGAGATGTTTTCTCCAGAAGAATACCACCGTAGTGTGGCTTTCTTATGGTATATCTATGTTAAGTAAGATACACAGATTACTATTCAGAACTAATACAGCTTTTGTCACTAATGACAAAATTTTATTTTTATTGTTGTTGTTTAGCCTTATGTCATCCCTCATCAAAGACTTATGATCAAAAGCATTCTACTTTCGACCATCTTTTTGACCATCATACTTGGCCTGACTGAGCAGACCACATCAATAAGTCATTTTAATTTTGACTATTCTGTAGTTTATTTGGGCATAGTGTGTCTAGGATTACATTATCCAATATGGCCTCCATTTTTTAAAGTGGCATGTTGTGATTAACTCTTCCAGCACTAACCTGCTTGTGTATTCTAAATTAGAAGCATTTCTTGTTAATTTATGTTCCAAACATCAGCTTAATAATGACGAAGTCATTTTACTAAATTCTTCATTAATTTCAAAATTAATTGAAAGAAAAGTAGTGTAATTTGGAAGAAATCTTGTAAGAAAGAGCGAAGGAAAATTTGGCTGTTACTTCTGGGTAGATTTGAATGACTCATAGAATATTGTATAATGAAGACAATGGTTTTAATTTCATGGCACACTAACAATTAAATAAAAAATTACCGATACATTTTGTAGGAAAAGTTTAAAAACAAGTTCTAAAATTTAAAAAATTTAGAAAAATATATAGAAAACAATTTCTTAACTTCTTTATTAATCATAAATACGATATGTTTTTAAACACTTAAGCATTAATATGGATTTTCTAAAGCCATCCCTTTTGTTGCTATATTTCTGTTGAAATACTACACTGCCTTTGTTTCAATTAATTTTGAAAATAATGAAGAATTTAGTAAAATAGCTTTGTCTTTATTAAGCTAGTGTTTGGAATATGAAATTAACATGAAATCTTTGCAGAAGATTTTAATTTAGATTCTTTTTAAAACAGGAAGTTTATATCATAGAACTAGGGATGGATTTGGATGAGTTATTAATTAAAAGGAGTATCTAGGTGTGTCACAGATTTTTCAAAAATCTGCGACATGCCTAGATACCCTTCGTAGTGCATCAGTGCACCATAACACACTATCTCAGAACCACTGGCATAGAATCTCCAGTATTGTCTGGTTATTTTATGATTTGTTTTTTGCTGCCGGTTTTGTTGGTGTTCATGAATTTAGCCCATATATATATATACATATATAGGGAGAATTCACAAAAGACGAAGACAGGTGGTGTAGACAACAAACAGATGTATTAGTTTAACACTTGGAAAGTGTAAAAGTCTTTAATGTGTGCTTTATGCTAGACTTGGGTGACCTGTGGAATGTGTCACTTGGATTGCATACAGCCTTTTATGATATTTTCTGGGCATACATATCATTACATAAGCATTTTAACTTTTTACTAAAATGTTGTCATGTTATCATAAGACCAGTTCAGATATGTGTGACATATATTTGAACCTGTAAAAACTTTTCACTGCTGTTTGCTATAGAAATAAACAAAAGAAAAAAATTCTCAGTTAAGACAAAAGGTATTTAGACATCATAGTCAGCACAGAGGTGAATTTTCTTCT
>NC_068984.1:60017628-60018536 GCF_001194135.2 Octopus bimaculoides
GTGGTGGTGGTGGTGGTGGTGGTGATGGTGGTATTAGTGATGGTAGTGTTGGTGATGATGGTGGTGGTGGTGATGGTAGTGTTGGTGATGTAGTTGGAGGTAGTGTTGATGGTAGTGATGGTGATGGTGTTAGAGGTGGTACCGGTGGTGTTAGTGATGGATGTGGTGGTGGTGGTGGTGCCGGCAGTGATGCTAGTTTTGGTGGTGGTTGTAGTGATGGTGATGGTGGCAGTAATGGTAGTGTTGGTGGCAGTGGTGGTGGTGATGTTGGTGCTGGTCTTTGTAGTCCTTAGTACTGTTGATGGTAGAGGTGGTGTTCATAATGGTGGTGGTACTGGTGAAGGTGGAAGAGAGGGCTTGTTGTTAGTTTTAGTTGTTAGTGCTGTTCGTAGTAGTAGTAGTAGTAGTAGTAGTACCAGTTGTAGTGGTAGTAGTAGCCATAGTTGTGATGATGATGGTGGTGGTGGTGTTAGTAGTTGTGGGAGATAGAATCGAAGTTCTATATTTATGTCGAAGATTTACTAGCTGTAGGTTAGGTGCAGTGACATACCACAACATAGCTCAGAAATCTATGCTTTCAAAACAAGAATTAAGTTAGTTAATTCTAAGAATTGAATGCCTGTATATATGTGTATATATGTGTGTATATATATATATATGTGTGTTTGTGTGTGTGTGTGTATGCATGCACGTGTTTGTGTGTGTGTTTATATGTATGGATAAAAATATATATTCATATATGCATGCATACACACACATATATGGATGTGTGTGTGAATACTTCAAAATGTGTAACATATTAATCAAGTCTACGTGCTTTTATGAAAACATGTATTGAGCACTTTAATGCACTGATAAGAAGTATATCTATTCTGATATATATATATATATATATATATATATATATA
>NC_068984.1:60019197-60021183 GCF_001194135.2 Octopus bimaculoides
GAGAGAGAGAGAGAGAGAGAGAGAGAGAGAGGGAGGGGGAAGAGAGAGAGAGAGAGAGAGAGGGAAGGGGAAGAGAGACAGCGGTAGAGAGGAGGTTATTGGGTAAACAATAAAAATTTTAAAAAAGGCAGTAAAATGCATTTGAATATTTTAAATTTTGTTTAGGATTTATAGAAAAAGGGGGTATTTGTGAAAATACTCTAACATCTAATTCTTTAAGTCAGAGTCTGATATGTCAGACATCTGGCAATTGTCTTGTCATTGTTTTTATTATTGTTGATTATTTTTATTGTTTTATTACTTTTGTTGTTACTGCTATGTGCACCTTCCCTTCACATGGTTCTGTGTTGTGCTATCAGGTCAATTAGTGACCTGTGGTCTTATCCTTGACAAGTGCTCTATGGCTCTTTTCATGAAATTTTTGAGAATAGATGCAAGTAACATAATAGCTGTGTGGTAAGAATCTTGCATCTCAACCTCATGGTTTCAGGTTCAGTACCACTATGTGAAATCTTTGGCAGGTGTTTTCTACTACAGCCTCAGGCTGACTTAAGCCTTGTGAGTTCATGTGGTAGATGGAAACTGAAAGAGTCCCATTGTATCTATCTATCTATCCATCTATCCATCCCTCCCTCCCTCCTACTCTCCTTCCCTTCCTCCTTCCCAGTGATGCTTGAAACCAATCAAAGAAGTTTAGAATTAGTTTGATGAGAAATGCTATACTGATGAGGGTTCTGCAATTTCTTGCTGAACATCCAGCACAGATGATTTGCTTATAGTGATCAAATGCTTGTGTGTGTGTGTGTGTGTGTGTGTGTTTGCACGTGCATGTGTGTGTGTATGCATGTGCATCTATATGTGTATGTAAGTATGTATGCATTTATCTATCTATCTATCTATACACACACACACATATTATATAATATTTGTTAACAAACCAGAAGACAAAAGCTGAAGACAAGTGAGGGAACAACAAACTGGTGTATTAGTTTGATGCTTGGGAAGAATGGAAATGTCTTTGATGTTGCCAGCCTATGATAGAAAGGGTTGAGAAAGAAAAAAATAGAGAGAACTTAAAAAATCAGAAAGAGGTAAAAAAAAAATGCATGGCGATTAACAATCCAACACACACACACACACGCATGCGCGTGTGTGTGTGTGCATATGTGAGTATGTGCATCTTTGTGTTAGTCTCCCACTACTGCTCAATGACTGATGATGATTTGTCTGTCACTGTAACTTAGCACTTTGGCATAAGAGATTGATAGAATAAAGGTCAGGCTTAAAAAAGAAAGAAGAAAAATAAGTATTGCGTTTGATTTGTTCACTTAAAAACCCTTCAAAGTTGTTCCCCAGCATGGCCAAAGCCCAGTGACTGAAACAACTAAAAGACTAAAGATATAGTGTGTGTGTGTGTGTGTGTGTGTGTGTGTGTGTGTGTGTGTGTGTGTGTGTGTGTGTGTGTGTGTGTGTGTGTGTGTGTGTACATACATACATACATATATGTCTATACATATAGACATTAACACAGACACTTCAAAAATAGACTGCATAAGTTTTGAAATATTTATTTCCAGAAACAAAATCATGTCATTTGATGCATTTAAATACTTCGTCTAGTATTTAGTAGGCATGCTTTGTGCAGTTTTTCATCATTTAACCTACTTGGATATCATACTAATGAGTTGTGTCCATACATATAAAGTGGTATAATGAAGAGTGTCTAATTAGTTTTGAGAGGTTTGTGTATGTGTGTGTGTGTATGGTAAGAAGCTGGCTTTCCAATCACTTGGTTCTGAGTTCACTCCCACTGCATGGCACATTAGGCAAGTGATTTCTACTATAGTTTTGGGTCAACCAAAGCCTTGTGAGTGGATTTGGTAGTTGGAAACTGAAAAAAAGCCTGTTGTTTATATATATATATATATATATATATGTGTTTCCATGTGTGCGTGTTTTTGTGTCTGTGTTTGCCCCCCCCCCCCC
>NC_068984.1:60021380-60024318 GCF_001194135.2 Octopus bimaculoides
ATATATATATATATATATATATATATATATATATATATATATATACATACATACATTCATACACGCATGTGGATGTATATACACACACATACTTATGTATGTTGTATATATATGTGTATACACATGTACTTATTTATTGTTCATAATCTATTTGACTTCATGTTGCACTAAAGATTAAAAAAATGAATAACTGTAGCACTTTGCATGGAAAGTTTAATAAAAACTCTATTTTAACATTAAAAATGTAGGAAAAAAAAAAAAAATGATAGAAAACTATTGCTTACCTTGTTTTATTAATCTGGCTTTTGTATCACAAAATCATGAATAGCATATTTTTCAATAGCTCAAGTATTAATATAGAGTTTTGAAGACTTAAAATTTTATTTTCAAAAAGTCACTGTGCACCTAGATACCCCATGCAGTGCATCATTTGAAAGCAACTGGTGCATGCACACACATACACACACATATATGCACATACACACACACACATATATATATATATATACAGAAAGAGAAAGTAAAACAAAATAGAGTTCATAAAAATATTTAGTTACATTATTATAAATATTTTATGAATAACTCCTCCTATTTTGTTTTGCTTTCTATATGTACTCTGTGATCTGTCCGACTATAGTGTCTCACCAGATGATACTTGAACTGTAATATGAGTCCTCCTTGGGTACATAAGAATATACTTAGAGTTCAAAATACAGTTTTTTTGTTATGCAGTTTTAACTTAAACTGCAGTATGTGTGTGTGTGTGTGTGTGTGTGTGTGTGTATATATATATATATACATATATAGATATATGTATATGGTGAAGCATGATCTTCAAATGTTGGGCCTCACGGAGGCAATGACTAGTGGTCAAGACCTTTGGCAATATGCCCTGCTTTAAAAGACCTGTCAAGCCAAATGAAATCATAGCTGTGGTCATTGTTGGTGTCACGTAACTGGCACCTGTGCTGGTGACATGTATAAAGCATCTTTCAAACATTGGGCCTCACGGAGGCAATGTGGTTGATGCTGGTGTTGCATAACTAGCACCCGTGCTGGTGGCACGTAAAGAGTACCTTTTGAACTCTGAGCCTCACGGAGGCAATGACAAATGATGTGCTTGAGAAGACCCATCAAGCCAAGTGAAATCATAGGCATGGCAGATATTGGTGTCATGCCAACTGACGCCCGTGCAGGTGGTATATAAAAGCACCCATTACACTCTTGGAATGGCTGACATTAGGTTAGGCTTCCAGCTGTAGAAACCATGCCAAGTCAGACTAGAGTCTGGTGCAGCTTCTTAGCTTACCAGCCCCGGTCAAACCGTCCAACCCATGCCAGCATGGACAACAGATGTTAAATGATGATGATGATATATCTATATATATAAAAGAGAGGCTCTGTCCATTTGTTTGGTTGTTTGTCCAGCAAAATGAAACTAAATTGTTCAGAGGAAGCTATTATACTTTTTCTATATATATAAAATCAAGATTCTGTCTCTGTCTTTCTCTGGCAAAATGAAAGTACCTGGTTCAGGGGAAGCTATTATGTTATTGCCTAATTTGTTTCAACAAAAATCATGCAATAGTACAACACTAATTGTGCACAAACTTATGAGGAACTGCATTCTCACTGGTTGTGGTAAAGATGACACCATCTTTGTTCCATGCATACCAGTTATATCATCTAAAATTATAGAGAGATTCTGTCCATTTGTTTGTTTGTCTAGTAAAATGAAACTAAATGCACAAACTTATGAGGAAAAATATTCTTACTGTGGTAAACGCGAGACCATCTTCATTCCTGCCATACCAGTTATACCATCTAATGTCCCATTCCAATTTAAGTGATTACAGTTTCCTATCTGTGTTTCTTTTGCTATGAGCATTGATAAAAGTCAGGGCCAAACACTAAAAGTTGCTGGATTGCAATTTGAACAACCATGCTTTTCACATGGCCAATTTTATGTAGGAGCATCATCACACACACACAATTATGTGCAAATGCATGGCTCAGTGGTTAGAGCATCAGGCTTACAATAATGAGGTTGTGAGATTGATTCCTAGACCAGGTTGTGTGTTAAGGAAGACACTTTATTTCATATTACTCCAGTTCACTCAACTGTAAAACTGAGCTGTGACTCCACTGGTACCAAGCTGTATTGACCTTTGTCTCTCCCTCAGACAACATCATTGGTGTGGAGAAGAGAGACCAGCATGCATGGGTGACTGCTGGTCTTCCACAAACAACCTAACCTCGACTAGTGCCTTAGAGAAGAACTTTCTAGATGTAATTCCATGGTCATTCGTGAATGAAGGGAGTCTTTTTATATAAATCATAATACAAGAAGATGGAATGAAGAGGGCTTAATTCAAATCACTACAATTGTTTTTGTGCATTAATATCAGGTGGTAATTGCTGAGTGTTTCACATATTATACATAATATTGTATTAATATGATCCAACAGTAACTGTGTACCTGCATTTCTTCAGGTGAATGGGTTCAAGAACACTATGAATTCTGCAGATATTAATGGATTTCCACATGTATACCCAGTAAAAGGATGATAGCATATGGTAGCTGATTTCCATTGAGGAGCTTTGTAAAACATGCTGTAAGGTTATTACTTTATTACCTAGATGATATATATATATATATATATATATATAGGGTTGTCCCATAAAAGTGTGGGTTTTTTAATACTTTTACTTTTCAAAATTAAGGTGAACAAAATTTTTTTTAAAACTGAAATATACTCTCTTTCATTTTCTACAATGTCTTCTGTCTATCTGGTAGACTTGCAAGGCCCCTCTTCCAAAATTCACTTGTCTGTGACGAAAAATACTCCTCCAGTACTGTCTGACCTCATCTACAGAATTCCTATTTTTTCTGTCCAAATGGTTTGGAGACTGTGGAATAAATGATAATTAGATGGAG
>NC_068984.1:60024328-60026469 GCF_001194135.2 Octopus bimaculoides
AACAAAATTTTTTTTAAAACTGAAATATACTCTCTTTCATTTTCTACAATGTCTTCTGTCTATCTGGTAGACTTGCAAGGCCCCTCTTCCAAAATTCACTTGTCTGTGACGAAAAATACTCCTCCAGTACTGTCTGACCTCATCTACAGAATTCCTATTTTTTCTGTCCAAATGGTTTGGAGACTGTGGAATAAATGATAATTAGATGGAGCAATGTCCAGCGAATATGGTGGGTAGGGTATCATTTCCAATTCAAACTGCTTCAGTCTTTGGAATATTATCCTCGCTGTATGTGGCCGAGCATTATCCTGATGGAAGAACAGGTTTTGTCTTGAAACCAAAGATGGTCATTTTTCTTCTAACACTGACTTAAGCCACTCAAGCTGCTCACAGTAGATCTCTTTTGTTATTGTTTGGGTTTAAAAGTTCTAAGTGGATTAAACCTTTCATATCCTACCACACAGATAATGACACCTTACATGGGTGAAGACCTTCTCTAGCCTGGGGTGCTGGTGTTTCTCCTTTCTTTACTCACTGTCTTTGGCGCTTGACATTTTTATAGAGAACCCATTTCTCATCACCAGTCACTATTCGGTCCAAAAAAGGTTAATTTGTGAGACATAACAGCAACAAAGAGCATACATTCACTCTCTGTGCGCTATTAAACTCGAAAAGTTTATGAGGAACCCATTGACCCAATTTGCTGACTTTTCCAATGGTACGCAGGTGTCAATGAATGGTTGAACGACCAAATCTAAGCTTCAACAGTTATGATGGGATTTTGTTCCAATAGGGTTTGCAAGACATCCTCACTGAGCTCTACAGATCTTCTAGGACGAGGCTTGTCTTCTAGGTTGTAGTTTCCAGCTTGGAATTTCTGGAACCACCGTTGACACTGGCTTATGCTTATTGTCTGATCCCCATATATTGCATTAATATTCCTTGCATGTTCTGTTGTGTTGTTGCCTTTATTGAACTCATAAATCAAAATATGCTGAATATTCTCCATTCACTTCCATTACAGCTTTGAAAAAATAACTGTTAAAATCGAACTGGATTCTTGGTAAAATTAGTACCTGCTTTTATAGCAAGTTGATGCAGGTAGTCTATGCCAACCCCACTCTGACTTTTAATTCATGCAATTGAAAAAACTGCATTATTTATGGGATGACCCAGTGTACACACACACACACACACACACACACACACACACACATGTGTTTGTGTGTATATGTATATATGTGTGTATATATTACTCTTTTTACTCTTTAACACATTGCAGTCATTTGACTGTGTCCATGCTGGAGCACTGCCTTTAGTCAAAGAAATTGACCTCAGGACTTATGTTTTGTAGGCCTAGTACTTATTCTGTCTGTCTCTTTTGCTGAACCACTAAATTTTGGGGATATAAACACACCAACATCAGTTGTCAAGCAATGGAGCAGAGACAAACACAGACACAAAAATACACACACACACACACACACACACACACACATATATATATATATATACACAATGGGCTTCTTTCAGTTTCTGTATACTAAATCCACTCACAAAGCTTTGGTTGGCCTGAGGCTATAGTAGAAGACACTTACCCAAGGTGCCACTTAGTGGGACTGAACCCAGAACCATGTGGTTGGGAAGCAAGCTTCTTACCACACAGCCATGCCTGCACCTATATATATGTTTTTATAGATATTTTGCAAAGAACCTGCAGATGCAATTGCAACTGGTTAAAAGTTCTGTATACCAGATGGGAGCAAGCTTATAGGGTCATCAAAGGAGAATGTGTACTGTTTCAGGGCCTACACTCAATGAGATAAGGCCCCACTTGCTAGATTAAATGGTTACTAAGTTTCACTCAATATTCCTCTAGCCATTGCTCATCCAAATCCAGTGGTTTGCCTTCTCCACTGTAGTCTGGATATCACTCACGATGGTATTTGCTTTATGATGACTTAGGCCTAGCAACAACAACAGTCACCTCACACTGTGTCCAGTGAATCCTCTACATCTGACATCAATTGGAAAATGCTCTGAATATATATGTGTGTATGTGTGTGTGTGTGTGTGTGTATACTGCATTATGTGTGTATAGACAGACACACACACATATCTAGTAGACAGACATCCGTGAA
>NC_068984.1:60026592-60028167 GCF_001194135.2 Octopus bimaculoides
AATCCTCTACATCTGACATCAATTGGAAAATGCTCTGAATATATATGTGTGTATGTGTGTGTGTGTGTGTGTGTATACTGCATTATGTGTGTATAGACAGACACACACACATATCTAGTAGACAGACATCCGTGAAATCAAGGCAGTACAATTTTATTTCATCTAAAGGAGTTATCTAATCACTGAGAGTGCACAATGATTCAACAGGTAGTTGGTACACTATCTACATTTCTATGAGAATTAAATAAACAAGAAGAATGGTGACTTCAAATATGCCATATAAAGAATATTCCATATTTTCTTTATGTTTGTATATTTGAAGTCCATTCTTCCCAATCATACATATATATATGTATATATATGTGTGTGTGTGTGTGTGTGTGTATTCATATATATGTATATATATGTGTGTGTATATATATATATATATATTATATTTATATAATGTGTACAAAGAATAAAGTTGATTGATGAATACACAGAGTGATAGGCATTGAGCATTGAGGAAATGAAAAAGAGAAAGTGGGTGAGAGAAAGGTGTATGAAGTCTGAGGAAGTATGGAAAGGTTGTACAGAAATGATATTCCAAAGGCAATATTACTAGTTAGATGTTTTAGATTTTGCAAGTTATATATTCAAACACTTCATTCCTCACTATACCACTTCAAATATACTGCTTCTTGAATATCTGTCTTCTTTTCTATTGATTTCTTGTGAAAATGGTGTTCTGTTTGTTAAAAGTTACTTGGCATGGTGATTTCTCTAGGGAAATCTTTATATGTCTAACTTATAGGTTGTTTAAAAAAAAAAAAGAAAATTTTTTTTTTTGTTCGATGGTTGGTTGGTTGCTGGTTGCAACCAAAACTTGGAGGAAGAAATGCTGTTACTGCCCATCTTGAATGTATGCTGGTTTGTCTTAAATCTTAATGTTTTTGACCTGGCAATATGGGTGTCGCTAATTTTTACTGTAGCATTGAAGTTTATTATTGAAATTAAAAAAAAAAAAATTCAGAAAAAAATGAATAATATGAAAAATATGAAAAATATAAAAATGAAAAGACAAAAGCAAAGAAAAAAAAAACAAGAAAATAATAAATAAATAAAATGTAGCAAACAGTGAAGTAATGAAGTGCAAATATCATTACAAAATGAATTTTCATTATAATTAAGAAGTAATTATTTTCAATTCTCACTAATTTACATTGAATAATTTGGAAACATTTGTTAATGACTTCTGTGTACAAGAACTGTTAAAATAACCGTGTTGCATTGCTTTCCATGTGTTTCTTCCTAATCATTTTCTCCATTCCATACTTGCACATGTGGAATGGATGTAACTATGGATTGTTAAATTTGATTTGTTGTAGGGCTGCCATCTGTCAGATCAGTGGATTGATTTCTATTAACAGTTAAAGCACATTGTAATAATGAGTTAGTTCTGGCCTGCCCACTCCTCCTCCTCCACCACCACCAACTCCCATCCTCCTCCTCCACCATGTCACCACACCCTCCTCCTCCTCCACCATGTCTCCACACCCTCCTCCTCCACCACCACCATCACCACCCCTCCTCCTC
>NC_068984.1:60028485-60031772 GCF_001194135.2 Octopus bimaculoides
CCAACATGTCTCTACACCTCCCCCTCCCCCTAGTCTCCACCCCTCCTCCTCTGCACTGCAGTTACCACCACCACCATTGTTGCTTTATATATGCTTTCCATGCTGGGTTGTCACACTTCCAACTTTTGGTTCTTATTCAGAGTCACTGCACTCCTCAAAGAGTCAGACAACCATGTCTCAATCATATGTTTCATTTATGACTTTGATTCTATGGTTGGATGCTCATCCTATCACCAACAACTTTATAAAGCATACTGGTTGCATTTTATTGTAGCACCAGCACTAAGAGGTTGCCATGTCCCTTGGCAAGAGAAGAAAACTTACAGTTTCTCTTGACTATGTTTTCTCCACTCATTTGCCAAAAACTTTACAGAATGTTCTGTATACATAGAATCTTGGCACTGGCATTACTAGTTATAAATGGATACCGTGTGATAAGCTAGATAATCCTTTTACTGGGATTATTCATTAATCTGTTGAGCCAGAACTGATCACAATCTTTTAAAGTTTTGTGGATGTTGGATAAAATTTGTCTTATTTTGGACAATGGTCCATTGTGGGTTGGTTTTCCTTAATCCCTTTGTTACCATATTTATGTGGAAATGCATTGCCATTGTTCCAGTTAATTTTGAAATTAATGAAGAATTTAGAAAAATAACTAGCATTATTAAGCTGATGTTTGCAACTTAAATTAACAAATTTCCATGATAGGTTTTTAATCCAGAACATTTTAAAACAGGAAGTATGTATCATAGAATCAAAGTTGGTATCAAAATCGTTAAAGTAGTATTAGCACTGCAAGCCAATGAAACATAAGTTATTTTCATGGTACTGTTACTGCTGCCAACAATGGTAAATTGTACCATCTGCTGTACTTACTTACAGCTTGGTAGACTCAGTTACTGAGGACTAAGTATCATAACTGGGACAGAGGTGCATTAAAAAAAAGTATCTGGTTTTATTTTTCCCTGCCAAAACTAATGCTGCGTGGACAAAATCCTTTGGGTGGGAGGTGATGCCACCCTCTTCCTGTGCATGTGTGAAAATTTCCACACTGGTAGGTGGTGTCTATTCCCAGCTGTTATCCCTAGAGTACAGATGTGCGCTTGTCAGATTTTTGTTTTCACTGGATGTATTGAGCAGAGATAATGCATCAAGTTTTGCCAAAAGCTTGGTGATACTCAAGCTCATATCATCCAGAAGATTCAGCAGGCCTTTGGTGATGATGCAATGGGCAAAAATCAGATCATGTTACTCAGCCAGATACACATTGCTACATTCATTCTGACATTTGTACTCTAACAATGGAGTAAGCTTACACAGTGTAATCAAGAAATATGTTGTTAGCTTGCAGTGCTTAGTTTAATTCTTCTTGCAGTTTTAGAAATGGTTATGGAAATGTACTCTACAATATTCAGCTCTAAAAATTCTGTTGATGCTTCATCTGTGGATTTACCTATTTACCTATCATATTTTAGAAATCAGTGATAAATCCATATAGGCGGGATGTTGACATAATATCTAGTCTTAGAGCAAATGGTTACAGGAATGGCAATGTGGGTAAGGTATTTGTTTCCTAACCATGTAGTCCCAGGTTCAGTTCTGCTGGGCGAGTGATTTTTGATTATAACCAATTCGTTATGAATGAAGCTTGGCAGATGAAAACTGTGTGGATGATTGTTGTATGTGTGTGTGTGTGTGAGTGTGTGATCACCATCATTGTCATTGTTGTCATCATTTTTAATATCCATTATTTTATGCTTGCATGAGTCAATTAGAATTTACTGAGGCAGATTTTCTACGACCAGATGCCTTTCCTGTGACCGATCCTTACTTGTTTCTGAGCAAGCTAATATTTCCTCATGGCCAAACGTGTTTTCACAAAATATTGGAAATGAATGACATTCATTTACAGCAATCACATGATGTCAAGACAAAAAGACACAAACATAAACACACATATATGTATACATATATACACACATACACCCCCCCCACACATGTATATATATATATATATATGCACACATATGTATGTGTATCTCTTTCTCTCCCTTCCGGCTATCTATCTATCTATCTATCTATCTATCTATCTATCTATCTATCTATCTATCTGCCTGACTGTGTGTGTGTGTGCGTGTGTGTGTGTGTGTGTATATATATATATATATATATATATATAATATATGGGCTTCTTTCACTTTCTGTCTGCAAAATCTACAAGGCTTTGGTTAGTCTGGGGCTATAATAGATGACGCTTGCCCAAAGTGGTCTGGCAGTGGGACTTAAACTGTAACAATCTGGTTGGGAAGCAGAGGTTTATCCTGTGTGTGTGTTTGTGTGTGTGTGTGTGTGTGTGTGTGTGTGTATGTGTGTGTGTGTGTGTGTGAGTGACACAATAGCCTTTAACAAATCACTTTCTTTGCTCTGGGTACCTTTCCTAGATTTTTCCTCTAGTATTTTTTTTTCTTTTATCCCAAATCTTTCTATACTTTCTGTGTTGCTTACCATCGAAAGCCTCTCCTTTCCAAACACATATATACATGCCCAGTTATACATACATACATGCACGTATCAAACCATTCTCAACTAACATAGTCAAGATTTTGGCTGTATGTTTTACTCAATATCTTTGACACTTCACCTACTCTGAAGATGCAATATATTTCCCAACAAAATCATCCACTCCAATTGCTGCAAATATATCAATTAATTTCCCATCATTTCCTTACCATATAACATCACAGTTTTTGCACAAGCCTCATATAGTTTGTACTTTAAGAGAGGACTTTTGTTGCCATAACAGTTAGCAGTTTACTTATCCTTTTTTTTTTGCAATTTATCAGCACTCTAGTTAGTCACTGTGCTTGCTTATGACATATGTATATGTGTTTGTGTATTTCTTTGTATTTGTTTGTAGACGTATATTTCTATAAGCACCATATATATATACATATATATATATATATACTCTTTTACTCTTTTATTTGTTTCAGTCATTTGACTGTGGCTATGCTAGAGCACCACCTTTAGTCGAGCAAATCAACCCCGGGACTTATTCTTTGTAAGCCTAGTACTTATTTTAACAGTCTCTTTTGCCGAACCGCTAAGTGACAGGGACATAAGCACACCAGCATCAGTTGTCAAGCAATGCTAGGGGGACAAACACAGACACACAAATATATACATATACATATATACGACAGGCTTCTTTGAGTTTTCGTCTACCAAATCCACTCACAAGGCTTTGGTCGGCTCGAGGCTATAGTAGAAGACACTTGCCCAAG
>NC_068984.1:60031959-60033511 GCF_001194135.2 Octopus bimaculoides
ATATATATATATATATATATATATAGTTCAAAAACACAATAACAAAAAAACAAAAAAACAACAAAGTGAGGACATGATATGGATAGTATTATTGGACGCTCAGGAAAGGAAAGAGAGAGTGTATGACGTTTCGGGCGTAGCCCTTCGTCGGAAAGATGGAAAGTTCGGAGAATGGAAGAACGGAGAAAGAGGAAAATGGTACCGATGCCCACGAGGTTACATGATATATATATATATATAAATGTGACTAGGGTATTAGAAAACACCTACATTGCTAGAAATGAGAGCAAACCACTCTAATGCTATAGCTGACGCACATGAAGGAAAACATATACACTAACAGAGACCATAAGCATCTGAAAAGTGCCGATTGGACGATTATGGTCCCTAGTAGCATATGTTTTCATTCATATGCATTAACTACAGCATTAGAGTGATTTAGCTCTTATTTTTAGCATTGTAAGTGTTTCTTAACGCCCTATTCCCGTTTAGTGAGATTTGTAATGCTGTTTATATTAATTTTATATATACAAAATTTATCGGTGTGGCTGTGTGGTAAGAAGCTTGCTTCCCAACCACATGGGCAAATGTCTTCTACTATAGCTTTGTGAGTGGATTTGGTAGATGTAAACTGAAAGAAACCCATCTATGTATATGTTTGTGTATCTGTGTTAGTCCCCCCCCACCATCGCTTGACAACTGAGAAATGTATGAAGAGAGATGTGCGCTCAACAAACCTCAGTGTAGGTAACCCATCAAAGAGATTCTGATACAGAGAAGAAAGTATCTTTAGTCTGCAGAAATCCTCTTGATAACATTTACAACACAGTATATTATGTTAAATAACATTATTTAGAATTGTAAATAATGATTTAACTTCAATGTTATGTGTTAGCCACTCAAATAAACTTGATATAATATCTTTTAGTAAAGTGTATACATAAGTAATATACCATGTATCGTATTTTAAACAAACTCTAGTTTATAGATAAAAAGAAAAACACTTCCCTTAGATAACAGTCTGATATTGAAATATCTGAATAAATAACATTCAATTAATTATTAGTCTCAAAGTTCCATTTGAAAAAAGATTATTCATTATAAGCTCCATTATAATTTATTTCAGTATCCTGTGAATCACTCTTTCCACTAAAATAGATTCCCCACCTTTCTTTAGCACATTTTAGTACATTTTCTTTTTCATCTAACCAACACCTTTTTTTTTGCTTTTCTTTACACAGTAAATACTTCATAATCCCAATTGATCTCTCTGTTATTGTTTTCCTTATCTCTTATCTTTACTATTCTATTTGTCCATACCATCAAAACTGGTATACTTTTGCAAATACTCATCTTACTCATTCTTTATTCAGTTTGAAATGCCTATGGTCATACTCAAAGGTTAACAGTTATCATTTTCCTGCCAGAATAATATATTCTACAAAATATATTGACTGCTTTCCTCAGTTGCTGTTTTATATGTTTGTTTCTTGGTGCAAAATAGAAGGCGATAATATATATATATATATATATATATATATATATATATATA
>NC_068984.1:60033719-60035428 GCF_001194135.2 Octopus bimaculoides
CAACGGTCAATCATAGTAATGGCTGACCATATATATATATATATATCATCATCATCATCGTTTAACGTCCGCTTTCTATGCTAGCATGGGTTGGACGATTTGACTGAGGACTGGTGAAACCGGATGGCAACACCAGGCTCCAATCTAATTTGGCAGAGTTTCTACAGCTGGATGCCCTTCCTAACGCCAACCACTCACACACACTTTTATTAAAGCTGTGAAAATCTTCATAAATTGTTACTCAGAGTTTCATGTTACCATTCATTGGACAGTTGTGATCATACTCTATACTATTTTTTCCATCTTATTTTGTATTTACATATGTGCTTACTTGAGTATATATAGATATGTCCAAAACGCTTAGTTTTAGAATGGTGGCAGCTGATGAAGGAAATGTTCTCTACGTGGCCTGTGTGTTTTCTGTACTCTGTTTATCATTTTGTCCATGTTTTTTTTGCAATGTCCTGTACCCAGATATGCATCTATATATACATGTAGATGTAGGTATGTACATACATGTACGTATATATGCATATACTCATATATTATTTGTATTATATGTATATATACATATATACATATGTATATCTATAATACATCAAAGTCAGATTGAATCTTGCTTGCTTGCTATGTTACCCTGGCAAACTGGTGCATAATGGGAAAATACTATGAATTTAGCTCCCTTGAAATGTAAGTATGAGTGGAATGAAACAAATTTCGTGTAAATTGGATGAATAGTTGTGAAGATATTTAGGGTTTTTGGGGTATAAATACCGAAAACGGTGCATAATGGAAAAAGTCTATGAAATTAACTTGGTCCTGGAAGGGAAGTAACCCATACATTTCGATTATACAATGACTTGACAAAGAAAAATGCTTTTCTTTCCGCTTTTGTTAAACACAATATTTTAATCATTTAGAAATATTTTTTATTGAATGTGATTTCAAAAATATAAGTTGTTTGTACAATAAGTACTTATACTTTAGCTTTCTTTAAACAGACAATATTTTAATGGTTTTTTAAAATTATTTTCAAGTGAATACCATTACAAAAATTCTTTTTAACATAGATATTTTGTAAAAGACCTGTTCGTAATCTCAGTGTGAAATAATTTTTTTCTATAGTTATTTTTAAGAGTGCATTTAAAGTATTTCAGTTCCAAAGATTTGGCTGCTATTTCTAGCAAGCCCTGCTATCATGTAACTGCTATTTGTGATAAAGGACCCGAAATACCTGTATGTGGTATCAGGGTGTGCAAGAAATAGCAGCCAGATCTTTACTTTTCTGGGGGAAAGGAGTTGCTTACGTGTGATTTCGATGTCACATTTGTTGAAAGCTTCACTTCCACACACTCCAGCTTAATTTAATTCTTCCTTAGTTGAAAGACACCTGTTGTTAATGATCTGTTGTTTGTATTTTTAATTGTGTACCATTTCTCCGATTTTTTGGTCCTTGTTTTCGTATACATTCACTTGCTTCCTTTCCAGGAGTCTAGTGCTTTTAGCTTAGATTTTGGGGGGCTGGCCAGATTGGAGCAGTCTCGAGTACAACTGGCCGAAACTGCAAAGATGATCTGGAACTCGACTGAGGATAGGAAGCTCCGAATGACCTGTCCTTGTTTTTTCCTGTCCTTTTTTGTATTGTCTAACTGTCTGGATGTTTTGCTGCTGCCTGTTACATTCTTGTTCCTTTTTTATTTTCTTTATAT
>NC_068984.1:60036174-60038308 GCF_001194135.2 Octopus bimaculoides
ACCTAGTGGTCATCCCTTATACACGTGTAATACAATTTTTTCTGAATTTTCAGATTTGTTATATGCTAGGCCACTTGGTTTTAAATTGAATTAATATTCAATTTATCATCCTATCTATATAAATATATATATATATATTTATTTATATGAGCAACACACACATACACACACGCATGTATTTACACCAATTGCATACATATTTTTTGTACGCATACATGTTCGTATATGTGTATGTGTGTTGCCCGTATATCAACAAAACACACACACCTTGCCTTACATATATATACGGATAAATGATTTGAAATAAATATATTTTGGAAATGGCGATTTACGGTACAATACCTAGAAACGTGAAAATCAGACCACATGGGTTTGTTTACATCAATTCGGCAGAGATAGAGAGAGCGCGTTCTCCCTAGGCTATAGTAGAAGACACTTGCCCAAGGTGCCACGCAATGGGACTGAACCCGGAACCATGTGGTTGGTAAGCAAGCTACTTACCACACAGTCACTCCTGCGCCTATATATGTATACATACATACATATATACATATTATTATATATATATGTAAATCATTACTCTCCAAATCACACACTACAGCAGAAATCATACACAACACAGCTCCAGTCCAACAGGAATTTCTATCAAAATTACTTTCCTTTCCTACAGTGGAGATATTGTCTTTCCAATCAATAATATAGCTAGTCTCCTGAATGGTATGGTAAAAAAATTGCACTGGACTCACTGCAAACACTTTCAAAGTTAATTATTACTAACATCTACACTCATTCAGATGAAGTGACAGAGAAAATTTCATACCTTTCTTTCAATTCATTTGGAAACTCAGAGATCATGGACTGGAACACCCAGCAATAGTATGGAACATCATCAATAAGACTAGCTTGATTATATCACTAAACTATATGCTTTGTGTAAGTATAAAGTTCCAGATAGTGCATCTGGAAATCATAGATATTACGTAATCATTATCCTTGACAATTCAATATTACCCTTGATTTCTAGATAACAGAGTAGGCTCGCCAATAACTCTGTGTCTTGACTGGGCAATTTCCCTGATATCATAGCAGACCAGCTAGTAATATTTTTGACCTGACTCATATTGACCTTTGATAAACGACCTAGCTGGAGCATTGTGAACACAACTTCAACCATTCACCAAATATTACTTTACCTACAATGTGTGCACCTTATGACATTTGATTCACATGTGAATCTAATTATTTTCTTTTGGTCATTACCTCTGTTGAGAGTAATTGACCTTGCCTCATATTTACATGAAATCATTTGTTTTGTTTTTTCTTGTTCAAGTCACATTGCACCAATGCAAGAGATCTGATTATTTAGAAATGACTTTGGATATGTTTTCAAAATTTTGGTAAATTTGGATATGTCTTCAAAATTTATTAAGTAATTGTGGAATTGTTTCAGGATAAATAGACATACATTAAGTCTTACATTCTCTCTCTCTTCTCTCTCTCACACACACACATTCACTTACACAGTGATTGATTATGGAAATCAAAAACTTCAATGACTCACAGTAACCAATGACTTCATTTGGGACTGAGAATTTTTGAACTAATTAAAGATTCCAGGCCTGTGATTAAACCACCTGTTACCATAAGACCCTTCAGCATTCTAATTTTGATAATAACTTTTTATGCTTAAATCTATATTGGGATTAGTATTAAGTACACCCTACCCACTGTTCTTATGTACATACATATGTGTGTGTATGCGTGTGTGTTTATTTAATAACAGTTTGACTCAGCTCTCTCTATATGTGGCACTTAAGACTGACCAATCACATCAGATATCAGCAGAAGAAAAAAGTATATGTAACTTCTACCAAATGTGTTGAGTGTCATTTTCTTTCATTTGTCTACTCATGTGTTTATAAATACATGTGTGTATGTGTGTGTGTGAGTGTGTATATATATATATATATATATATATATATATATAGTATTTTTATATGTATTCTTTTATTCTTTTGCTTGTTTCAGTCATTTGACTACGGCCATGCTGGAGCACCGCCTTTAGTCAAGCAAATCGACCCCAGGACTTATTCTGTCAGTCTCTTTTGCTGAACCGCTAAGTTATGAGGATGTA
>NC_068984.1:60038653-60039623 GCF_001194135.2 Octopus bimaculoides
TATATATATATATATATATATATATATATATATATGCAAATATATGCATGTATCAAATAGGATCTTTTACATAGATGCACACACAGAGAAACACAGAAACGCACATATAAAATGTAAATATGATAAACATGAAAAATTACAGAAAGAAGAAAGTTTAATGCTTTAATTCAAAGAGAAAGTGTCTTAACATTTTGGATGTTATTCTATTCGCAGAAAAAAGCAAAAAAAAGAGCAGCACAGAGGGTGTGAGAAAGAGAAATAGTTGTAGAAAAATTATAAAAACAATCAGGCGAAGGGTTAGAAACCAGGTGGGGATGCTGTTCTATGGAGGGAAGTTAAGAAGAGAGAAATGGATGTAACCGAGCTGCATGTAGAAGAGTGTATTTGTGTCTGAAAGTGAGCATAAGGCAGAGGTGGTTGTGTGTGTCTGTTACTGAGGTATGTGTGTATGGAGGTATGGAATTACTGTGGCATGTGTGGTGTTGGTGTGTATATGTAAATTACATGTGGTAGGAGGGTGGTAGGAAAGCATGTATATGAAGAGATGCAAGTGTGAAGAAGTAAAAATTTGATGATGTACATAGGACAACAAGAGCAAAGATGGGAGGTGTTATTGGTATGTATGCAAGTATATAACAGAAGTATGTAAGGGGTGTGAAAACATTTCTTAATAAAGGGGAAAAGTTTGAACTAAAATTTGAAAGTGAGAGACAGATGTATGAATTTTATGAAAGAGAAGAAAAGCCCCCAAAAGAAATTGATAAAAATTACACAGCTATACTATAAGATCTGAAGAGTTTGGTAGAACATTCAGAAGATGGTCAGAAACTAGTAAAATCCATGAAAAGAAGCGACAAAGACAAAAAAGCTGGAACCCACAAGGAAGAAATAACTGATGAAGAGGTGAAAAAAACCATATGTAATACAAATGGCAGAGGGAACAGTCTCTCTCTCTCTCTCTCTCTCTCTC
>NC_068984.1:60040416-60043977 GCF_001194135.2 Octopus bimaculoides
CATATACATATATATGACGGGCTTTTTTCAGTTTATGTCTACCAAATCGACTCACAAGGCTTTGGTCGGTCCGAGGCTATAGTAGAAGACACTTGCCCAAAGTGCCATGCAGTGGGAATGAACCCGGAATCATGTGGTTGGTAAGCAAGCTACTTACCACACAGCCACTCCTGCATGTATAAAAACTTATGAAATGTTCCAACTGCTTATGGATTAACTTGTGTGAGCCAATCACCTGTTTTTTTGCTTGCACAAGAAGCCAGGTAAATCAAGTCTACCGGGAAGCAATGACAATCCCCTTTTTTGATAGCAAAGACATCATCTACATCTTTTTCATTCCCTCTGGCCAGAAACTTAACAAAGAGTACTTTGTTGAGGTTTTGAGAGAGTTCAGGAAGGTATTTCATCACAAAAGTTCAGAGCACCTACATCAGGACAATGCATCAATCTGCAATTCCTTCCTGGTAACCAACTACTTGACAAAGGCGCATCAAAACTGTCTCTCACCTTCCTTACAATTCAGACCTTGCTTCATGTGATGTTTTGTTGTTATTTAAGCTGAAGGAGAAAATGAAGGCAGCTGTGATATGAATCCTGATACCATCACAAAGTAATGGTCAGAACTCTATAGCAAATGTATTGAAGTCAGAGGACCCTACCATAAAGGAGATTAGGGTTTTGTACTTCTTTGAAATTAATAAATGTCCCTCCTGAAAAAGTCTCAAAGCTTCTGGAATGCACCTGGTATATATATATATATATATATATAAGGGGTTTGTATGATAGTGTATAGAGGAATATATTATTCAATGGAATTCCAAATCTGTCTGTTTATGTTTTATTTATATTCTTATAATATTAATGTAGGATATAGAATATATAATATATTCAGTATAATGAAATGAAATATTGATTGTCTTATTGAATAAATGAAATATTGAATATTAAATATTAAGTATTAAATATTAAGGGACTAGTATACTTTCTTGCATTTTAGCAGTCTTCAAGGTCCCATGCTGTGACACGAGTGTTGTCAACACACCTGTCACAGTGTGGGACCTTGAAGTGTTGTCAACACTCCTGTCACAGCGTAGGACCTTTATATCCTACATTAATATTATAAGAATATAAATAAAACATAAAAAACAGACAGATTTGGAATTCCTTTGAATAATATATATATATATATATATATATATATATATAAATGTATATATTTCAATATGGAGCAAATAATTCAGGAGAAAATATTTGCAAAGATATTATTGACTCTATTATTATTTAGTGTAACAATTAAAAACGATAATAACAGAATCAGTAATATAGGCAATTGCAGGCCTAAAATAGCTGAAGGATTAAAATTAATCAAAGGACATACTAAGTATGTCCTTTAATTAATTGTGAATGTTAAATGATGGTGATGATGATGATACAGTAATGCCATGGTGTTCAATTGGAAATCCGTGGAGGTGGGTCGTGTGGCCTACATCGGGAAAGGTGTAGATTCTGGGAAATTGTGCATCATTAACAACATTATTAACCAAAACAGAGTATATATATAGGCACAAGCATGGGCATGTGGTGAAGAAGTTAGCTTTCAGTATCGCATAGTTAAAGGTTCAGTCCCACTGCATAGGGATACTATTGGCTGGTGTCCTCTACTATAACAATGGGTTGACTTAATCAATATCTTGTGAGTGAAACTGGCAAATGGACACTGGAAGGAATTTACTCTGTATGCATGTGTCTGAGTTTTCATGTTTCCATATCTTTGAGTGTGTGTGTGACTGAGTTCATATTCTCCCTTGTTTTGACACATATGCACTGATTGTAAATAAATGCTTCACAGTACATGCTAATGGTGTCGTTTGTTATCAGTCCTCTACAGAAGCATTCTCAGGTTGTTTACTGTTCAGTAGACAGGAGTCTTATTGATAAAACAGGTAAAAGTTTGCATCAGGAAAGGAGCTAGCTATAGAAAATTCTGCTCCCAAAAAAGTCTCATCTGACTCATGCAAGCATGGAAAAGTGGATATTTAAATGCTGATGATGACAGTGATGAGGATGATGTGTACACATGCACATACACAAACTTTCTCTCTTACACATAGACACAGACAGACAGACACACACACACACACCCCACTGCATGGCACCTTGGGCAAGTGGCTTCCACTATAGTGGATCAACCAAAACCTTGCAAGTAGATTTGACACATGGAGCTGAAAGAAGCCATTTGTATATGTATGTATATATGTATATGTGTGTGTGTGTATGTTACTGTCTCTTTTACTTCATGTGATAGTTTTAACATGTCTGGTCATGGAGAACGTTAACTTGTTTGGGAATAGGTGAGGGTGTTAAGAGAAAGGGTGTTCAACTGTAGAAAATCTACCTCAATAACTTCCATTCGACTTGTGCGAGCATGGAAAAGTGGATGTTAAATAATGGTGATGATGATGCTGATACAAATACATACATACATACATACATACATACATACATACATACATATGTTCACATAGACATTCACAAACACATATACAAAACATGCACAACCTTACATATTACTGCGAAGAGTTGAAAGATGAAACTTGAGTTCAATAATCAGATGTATGTGTGTATGTGTGTGTGTGTATATATATATATATATATATATATATATATATGCACACACACATGTACACATACACACACATGTGCACATACACACACACACACATGCACACATATATAGTAGGCAGATGCATACACAGTGAACAAAAGGGAAATTTTGTAGTCAGAATATAATTTAATAAAAATATCCAACCAGTGATATGTCCAATAGAGTAAACTCAATCAAATTTATTGATTTTCCTATCCATTTTGTTGAAAATTCATTACTGTTTTTTGGTTTTTCGTTCTTTTCTCCAAAACATAAAATTATTATTCTTCATTGATGCCTGTTGCCTCTTGATTTTCCACTCTCCATTTGTCTACTTTTCTACATTCCATCATGTTCTTTATATATTTTCCCAGGTATTTCTTTGGCTTCCTTCATTTTTTCTTTGTTTGTTTTTTTCTTTCACTCTTTCTTTCACTCTTTCTGTTTTCTTTCTTTCTTTCATTTGCTTTTTCTTTCTTTCTTTCTTTCTTTCTTTTACTCTTTCTTTCTTTTGCTTTCTTTTCTTTCTTTTACTCTTTCTTTCTTTTGCTTTCTTTTCTTTCTTTCTTTCTTTCTTTCTTTCTTTCATTTGCTTTTTCTTTCTTTCTTTCTTTCTTTCTTTCATTCTTTCTCTCTCTCTCTCTTTCTTTCTTTCTTTCTTTCTTTTGCTCTTTCTTTCTTTCTTTTGCTCTTTCTTTCTTTCTTTTGCTCTTTCTTTCTTTCTTTTACTCTTTCTTTCTTTCTTTTGCTCTTTCTTTCTTTCTTTCTTTCATTTGCTTTTTCTTTCTTTCTTTCATTCTTTCTCTCTCTCTCTCTCTTTCTTTCTTTCTTTCTTTTGCTCTTTCTTTCTTTCTTTCTTTCTTTCATTTGCTTTTTCTTTCTTTCTTTCTTTCTTTCTTTCTTTCTTTCTTTCTTTC
>NC_068984.1:60044128-60054535 GCF_001194135.2 Octopus bimaculoides
ACAATTGGAAAGGTCATGTTGTTGTCATCATCATCATCATCACCATGCTGCTGCTGCTACTACTACTACTACTACTACTACTGCTACTACTACTACTACTGCTGCTGCTGCTGCTGCTCATAGATCATTAATGTAAAAAGTTAGAAATCATTGTGATTGTAATGTTTTCTTTATTATTATTATTATTATTATTATTATTATTATGACATTTCATGTTATTGTCTTTTGCACCTCCGGATGCACTTTTACATTTCTGTGGTGTATGTCTGTAGCACTGTCTTTCAAATGGTGTAGTATTGTGCTTGTATCACTATATCTGTTCTGCTTTATTTTGAGATGTATTTTGTCGTTTGCAGTTTTCTATTTTAGTATTTCATATGTTTTTCATCTCAATCTTTTACTTGTTTCTGTCATTGGACTGTGGACCATACTGGAGCCCCACCTTAATTTGCATGCATTATCTCAGTTGTGTAACATGCTTTAGTTACACAACTGGTGAGACAGCTCCAGTTGTCTTGACATGAAACATTGTTTATTAAGTGTCATCCAATCAGTGGACACAATTCTATCATGTGACATTTTTCATTCCCACACCATTTATTATTTAAGCTTACTTCGATTCATCTGAGGGGACACTTTATTGACTTTACCTGGTGATGTAAGATATACATTGACTCATTGTAGTGGATTTACTCTTTCCACTGTAGCATGCTTACTGTGATACAGACGGTTCATTTTGCATTGTGAACGATTGAAGTTACAGCTCACCATTTTGTACTTCAGTTTGGAATTGTTGCAATGTTTTCTTCATTCATTTATCATCTCAGCACAATATCATTATTTGTCTTACGTTATAACATCTGGTAATGTTTGTTTTGTTTGCATTGTTAGGAAGCATGGTGGTGGTGGCCATTTGGTTGAACTACCAAAACATTAGACAAAGCCTTGCAACATTTGACCCAGCTCTTTTACATTCTAAGTTCAAGTTCTCCCAAAGCTCAACTATGCCCATCATAATACCATATCAAGTACTTGGGTCAGTTCTTCTCCCCACTTTCACAATTAACTGTGCTGTACTGTGAAAAGAATATGAGGGGGAACCCCTCACAGTATTCCTTTCCTCCATGACAATCACTTCCACTCTATGTCAGAGGATGACTGTAGTATGATGATGATAATGATGATGATAATGATGATGATAATGATGTCATGGTGGTGGTGGTGGTGGCAGTGCTGCTGCTGTATGAGCTTGTTTACCTTATTCTCTGGCATACAAGTTATTGTATATGGTATAAATATGTAGTGTAAACATTCAAATCTTACCAAATCCTGCTGTATTTCGCATGGAATTTTAAGACCTCCAACGTTGTCTTGGTGTATAAGCCAACCTAGTATGTGTTGTTTTTAATGTCAGCTGGTGACTGCACAGAGTATGTGTACCTTGATTGTTAAATAATTAAATAATTGGGCACACAGTTTTGTAAAATCCGAGTTGATGGTAAAATGTGGGATGTAGTGTAGAACTGGGTGTTGATCATATAAGAGTATATATTGTGTTATATTATTGGGTGCTGATTCTGTAGAGTATTTATTTAATGTATATAAATTATTCCTATTGAATTGGGTTTCCTGTAGGTTGTGGGCTGTGCCTAACAAGTTCACTATTTTGGCCAACATTGAGTTGTGAGCTTTGGTATGGTTTTTATGTTTTTGTTCTTGTTTTACTTCATCACTCCTAGTTCTGGAACCATTATTGGTAATGGTCCAACTTTCATGCTGAACATTTTGCTTATTTCCATGTCAAGATCTTTGTACTTTGATCTTTGTACTTTGACAGTTTCTCAACATCCTTCAGGACAATAATTTGGTCAGAAGTTATAGAGATTACTTTCAGATTAAAGAGATTTTCATTCAAGTCCTTCACAATTATGTCTTAATGGGTTGTCATGATCACTTTGTTTGTCTGGACAGGCATGTTCCAGATTATTGTGGTCAGATAATTGGCACCTATTAATATCAATTAATTAGCATTAGGTGTTTTTTAGCACTACATATCTATAAGAGATGCTTTCTCAAGATGAATATCACAGTTTCAAGGATGAGTTAAGTATGCCATACAGAATGCTCTTCTTAGCTAATACTGCTTCTGTTGTTCATAACAGATTTTTATCTGCTGGCAAATTGTGATACTGCTGTTTGTTAATAACTGTCTTTCTATATCAGTAAAGGCTAACTTTGTCATAGCTAGTGGATGCCTGCTACTGATGATTCTCAAAAAACCCAAAACTCTCAGAAACATGTACTTAACAATCCTACTAGACACTTTTTGTCTGCTACTGATATATATCTGTATTTTTTAACACTATCTGTCCATGCAAGATACCTTCTCAGGACAAACACAGTTTCAAGAATTATTGCAGTATATCTGAGATAAACATGAGACAGAATGTTATTAGTAGTAATAGTTAGGAGTAGTGGAATGGCAGAATTAGTAATGCATTAAACGAATGACCTTGTGAGATTTAGCCATGGCTCTTTATATTCTGAGTTCAAATTGTACTGAGAGCAACTTCGTTTTTCATCATTCTGGCAGTTGATTACAATAAAGTGCCCATAAAGTACTGGTGTTAATTTAATCAATTTAACTCTTCAAAATTTTTTTGCTTTCTGCCTGTTAGAAACTAAAAGTATTAGTAGCAGTAGTAGTAGTAGAGGTGCTGGTAGCAGTAGCAGTAATAAAGCAGCACTGTTGTGGCAGGGAAAAAACAACAACAATAACAGTTATTACAAATCCACCAAACTTTTTGTAGTTTCTCATATTTGAATAGCAGCGAATAGTCTGCGATTCCAGAGGAACCAAAAACTGTGGAATTACAGCAATGGTGGTTAATTGGAACAATTCGTTTGTTTATTTGTTTATTTATTGATTTTTGTTTATTTGTTTGTTTGCTGTTGACTGTCAGTTCCAATCCTTTCCTGCCCCCATCGTAAGCCTCTTTCCTCTCACCTTCTCCAACCCTTACCACTGTTTTTTTGTTTGTTTTTGTTTTATTGTTTTTGTTTTATTGTTTTTTTTTATACCTGGCTCGTTCATTCAGTACAGGTGCAATACAGACAAATAATGCACACTTGCCAAAAAACAAATCAATAAATAGATAAATAAAAAAAGAAATAGATAATATAAAACAATTAAAAAATACATAAATATACAATAAATAAATAACGACAACAAAGTAGAATAATAAATACTTACATAAAATATAAATAAAAATGTGAATGAGTGTCTAAATTAAATAAAAGAAACAGAACAAAATAATACACAAATTAATATAATAAATGCATAAATAAAATAAATAAATAAATAACCACCTTATATTTTTGTGCGTAATTCTTTTCTCTCTGATTAATAAATAACCTGTATAGTTGTGTAAATTATATCAGATTATGCAGTTTTTCCCTTCTTTCTTTGTCCTTCCCTCTCTTTGTGTTCTTCTCTCTGTCTTCACCTTTGTTTCTGTCTTTCTCTCTTTCTTTCTTCATCTCTGTCTCTTTTCCTCTGTCTTTTTACTTTATGTATATTTGTCTCTGTCTTTGTCAGTCTCTCTCTGTCTGTCTGCCTGTCTATTTTTTCTTCTCTCACATTATTTGTGACTCTCTTTCTCTCTCTTTAACTTTGATTCTCTCTTTTCTTTTTTCTTTTCTTTTTCTGTCTGTTCTTTGTCTCTTTCTGCCTGTCTCTGCCTATCTGTCTGCTGATGTCTGTCAGTTTGTCTTTTTCTGTCAGACTGTCTGTTTGTCTAAATCTGTGTATCTGTTGTTATCACTATGTCTCTCCCTTTCCCTCACTAAACTCTCTCTCTCTCTCTCTCTCTCTCTCTCTCTCTCTCTCTCTCTCTCACACACAAACACACACGCACACACATTTGCTTATCAGAGTTAGATTAATTCTCAATTCATATTCATACTTGCAAATGTGTGGAGTTCTCTGTATAATTCATTATCAATTATAACAGTAATGAATGAATGTTTGGTGATTAATCTGTTAGTTTATGTCATAATCTCCAAGAATGCTCACAGCACCAACTTTTGGTCATATCTTTGATGATAATGCTATTGGTGATGTTAATCATTATCATTATCATCATTGTTTAATGTCCGCCTTCCTTGCTGGCATGAGTTGGTTAGTTTAACAGGAGCTGGTCAGACAGAAGATTGCACCAGGCTTCTGTGTCTGTTTTGGCATGGTTTTTACAGCTGGATGCCTTTCCTAACACTAACCAACCTGCAGAGTGGACTGAGTGCTTTTTATGTGGCACTAGCACAGGCAGGATCAATTTTTGCATGGTTTTTAACAGTTGGATGCCCTTCCAAATGCCAACCACTTTACAGTATGGGCTGGATGCTTTTTACATGGTACCAGCACTGGCAGGGTCACGAAGTGACTTGCAAGACAAGGAAACTTTGAAAGGGGAGGAGGCATTGGAGGAGGTGGTCTTTTTCAGATGATGAAAGGTTAAAGAGTAACAGAGAGAGAGAGAGAGAGAGAATCTCATGTAAATGTTTCCTAATTGCTTTGAGAGCTGTTGGTCAGCTCTGGTTTCAGGTTATGCAATATCCATTTCTTTGAAATTTGCTGGTTAGTCCCAGTTTTAGGTGGTCCAGTACCCATTTCTTTGAAAGTTTTTTTAAAATTTTATATAATTTTGTCTTTAACAAGACTTGACACCACTGTAGCTTAAGTAACTACAAAGAATAGAAAGGAGGGGCCTACAAATTTGACCCTTTAGCAATAAACTGCCCACATCTGGTCAATAGCTTTGAAATATGTTTATTATTTCTGTAATCCATCCAACACTTGCTGAATGACATTGAGATTTCAGACAAATTAAGAGTAAAAAAATTTTTTTTAATCTGTCTTTGAGTATGGTGGCATTTATCAGAAAGTGAGGTAACTTATTTCTCAGTGAGGAAAGGTTCCTTAAAAGGTCCTTTCAGAATGTTCTTGTCTACCCTTGTCTATTAGTATTTTTGAGATATCCGGCCAAAATATTCTACCTCTTCAAACTGGTTACATCTGGCTTGCACATGTAACCTACAGTTTCATTCCAAAAATAAACCCCCATATCATCGAAATCTTGAGGCTATGAGGTGATGCATACTTAATTCATAACAATGTGAATAAATAAGCATTACATTTGACAGAATAACTTGAATGCTAAAGAGTTAATAGATGTTAATTGATAGAAAGCTTAAAGGACTGAATATTATAGAGGAGAGGAAAACAAGATGATGGTTGTGAGTGCCTTAGCACAGCAGTATGAGGGAAGAAACTATTAGAATTCTGGGAAGAGGGTATTTTCAAGTTAAAGGAAAGATGGAGATGCATTGTGCAACAAAATGGTTCATATTTGGTTGATTAAAAATGTAATGGCAAATATTTATTGACCTTTTTCTTTCCTTTAAAAATTGGCACAAACTTTCCGGACAGCCCAATTCATATATTGTATAAAAAGCATCCAGTTCACTCTGTAAAGTGGTTGGTATTAGGAAGGGCATCCTGCTGTAAAAACCATGCCAAAACAGACAGTGGAACTTGGTGCAGTCCTATGGCTTGTCAGCTCCTGTCGAACCATCCAACCCATGCCACCATGGAAGATGGATGTTTGGTGATGATGATGATTACTGTGTCCTACAGGGAAATTATGTACCCCTCTATCAGTTTTGACAATGGGCATTCACTTGTTCAGTCAACAGAACTACATACTCATGAAATTAAACTGTAAGTGGTTGAGTATTCCACAGATATGTCTCCCCTGAATGTAATTTTCCAGATGGAATCAGTGTGATTCAGTGGTATGAGGAGGTTGAACTTTTGAATTACAGGTATAGCCTATCAGATGGACTACAATTTTATGATCCTGGGTTGTGTACAACACCCTAATCACTAAGTCACATACCTCTGCAAAATATTAATATAATCATATGTAAAGTAATACAGATTCCCTCTACTCAGTATCATTTACAAAGCTTGTGTTGATCTGAGGCTGTGGTGAAAGATACTTGGCCAAGACACCATACAACAGGAATGAACATGGGACTGCATGGCTATGAAGCAAACTTCTTAATTGCTTAGCCATGCTTTTGTTCATGCACAAAAATAATCACTTCTGATAAAATCTTTGGTTTGTGTGTTGGTACTCACATAAACCAATGGTAAGCACTAGTCTAGTGTTTCATGGTGCTCTATGAAGGAGAGGTTACTTATACTATTGACTGACTGCTGTGTTAGTATTCTCATATGTTGCTAATGTATTTAAGTTGCTTGTAGAGTGGTGGATGGACATACAGTTTCAGCTCATTCCTAGGTCAAACCGGTCTTGGTCTTCGACCTGAATTTTTCACCACATATGTTGTCTAAGTAGGCATCTGAGCTGAAGTTAGGATTTTCCTTTGTTTTGCTATGTAGTTGTTCATTGTATGCATATGTATACATGTGTGTGTGTGTGTGTGTGTGTGTGTGTGTGTGTGTGTGTTTATAGCTGAGAGTGTTCACTTTTTGAATGGTTTTATTGTGCATTGATATTTTTGCTGGAGTATGTATGTATTTTTGTATGTAGATAGGTATGTATATATTTCAAGGGACAGTGAATAATAGACAAACACAAAGAGACAAACACTTATAGACAAGAGAGTCGGTGGAGTGGGTGTGAGTGTAACTGTGGTGGGGTGGAGTGGAATGGTAAAAAAAAGGTGACTATAAAGTATTGATAAATGATACAGTATTATGAACAGATTTATTCTAGATAACAGTTAGAATAGCTGTTGACAGAAGATAGATCAAAGTGAACTAACACCATTGAAGGAGAGTTGTCTGGCTGCTGTTCTATAAATTATTCATCTCATTGAAACATTAGTCCTTAGAGAAGAACAGCTATCAGTTTCATTTACCATCATTTGATTCCACCAATCTTTACATACATAAATGATGGCTGTCAGCTTAGTCATCGTTTAGTATATGTTAGGTTTATGGAGAACTAAATCCTAGACATGGGTTTTCAATTTGTGCTTGTGGCTGTTTTAATTTATGTATAAGTCGTTGTTATCGGTGGTGACAGGATTAACTCGTATCTGTGTAGTTAATCTGTAGTGAGTGATTGAGCATCATGCTGATGGGTGTGAAGAGTGCTGGTGCCTGAGATGGCTGTTCATGCCTAAGGCAGCATAGAAAAACTGGGGGAGGGGCATTTATCGAAGGGGTGGGTTGGTGTGAGTTGCTCTTTGCATCTTCATCTGATCTCTGCCACTTGACGTCTGTTATCTTCCATCTTGTCCATTTCCATGATGATGGCATGCTGCCACTTTGGGTGGTCCTTGGTAAAAGAGAAATGATAAATGAACAAACATGTATAGTTCCATAAGGTTGCCAATGGAAGAGGGATATTTCTCATGGACCCTCTCAGAGTAGTAAGGCTGATTGTGGTCAGTGTTGTTGATGCTGAGCCTAAACATCTACAGTTCAATGTTGCAGGAAAAACATTGGGAAAGAAACAATGCTGGGGTTCTGAATTCTTGCAAAAGATTGAAATCTGCTAAAGGTACCTGGGTACAAATCATATACAATTTTTTCATTTAGTAACAAAATTCTGTAGATCATAGAAGGTAACCTCCCACTAAAGCCTAAAGCATTATTGGTTGTGGGTTTCCAATGGAGCCAATCATTGGTTCACTGCATTTCTGGTGGTAAGGGTGACAATGGAGTATTTTGCAATGCTGTGGTCTTCGTTCAAGGAAACCCTAGTTTTTCTTTGTCATGTATATCCTTCAATTTTATTTCAATTCATAATTGTAGATATTCTTTCTCTTGTTTTGTGACCAATTTCTTTAAGGATATTACCCAACAACAAAAAACTCTCACCAATGCTGCAAGGAATCTCTTTTTCTTTCTCTGCTAAACATCTTCAAGCTTATATTTATCAAAATAAGACAACTGGAAAATCAACCATTCCTTAATGAGGTACTCTGACAACTCATTGTTCATAAGCTGATGCCTTATTAAAAAATATTGCATAATGGCAATGAGAATAAGGTCCCGAATGATAGACTAGATGGCTGCAAGTTCAAACTTTATTTCATGATCTATATAGTGTCTATGGGGAAGGCAGTTAACTCAGTGCATCTCAATCTGCATGACTAACAACAGAGTTTTCTACTTTCTAGTTGCTCTGGACTGCAGCCATGCTGGAGCACCACTATGACATGCTTAGTTGAACAAATCAATCTTACTTATTTTGTTTTAAAATCAGATATTATTAAAAATGTTTTTTGCAGGAGTGACTGTGTGGTAAGTAGCTTGCTTACCTGCCACATAGGGTGGCACCTTGGGCAAGTGTCTTCTACTGTAGCCTTGGGCCGACCAAAGCCTTGTGAGTGGATTTAGTTGACAGGAACTGAAAGAAGCTTGTCATATATATATGTGTGTGTGTGTGTGTGTGTGTGTGTGTGTGTGTGTGTGTGTGTGCATGCAAATTTGTGTGTGTGTCTGTGTTTGTCCCCGATGTTGGTGTGTTTATGTCTCTGTAACTTAGCAGTTCAGCAAAAGAGACTGATAGAATAAGTACTAGGTGTGTTTATGTCCCTGTGACTTAGTGGTTCAGCAAAAGAAACTGATAGAATAAGTCCTGGGATTGATTTGTTTGACTAAAGGCGGTGCTCCAGCATGGCTGCAGTGAAATGACTGAAACAAATAAAAGAATAAAAGAAAGAATCACTAAATCATGGGGATGTAAACAAACCAATACCAGGTGTCAAGTGGGTACAAGTGGTGGGGAGCAATCACAAAGGTACAACACGAACACATCCACCTCCTGCATATGGCAGGCTTCGACAAAGTTTCTGCCAACCAAATTCATTAACAAGACATTGGTTGATCTGGGGCTATTGTAGAAGACACTTGCCCAAGGTGCCACCAGTGGGACTGAACCTGAAACCATGTGGTTGCAAACTGAGCTTCTTTACCTCATAACCATGCCTGGTAAGCTATTCTTTTTTTTTGCTCAGGACAATTAGTAAGCTAACAGGCAGCAATTTCTGTGAGGTTTAGGTCCTGGACTATTGCCACATGTTCATGAATTGAAATTGTGCTACATCATGTCATCCTCATCATTTAACGTCTGCTTTCCATGCTGGCATGGGTTGGACAGTTTGACAAGGAACTGGCAAGCTGCAAGGCTGTATCAGGCTTTGGTATGGTTTCTATGGCTTTGGTATGGTTTCTATGGCTTTGGTATGGTTTCTATGGCTTTGGTATGGTTTCTATGGTTTTGGTATGGTTTCTATGGCTGGGTGTCTTTCATAACACCAACCACTTTATGGAGTGTACTGGGTACTTTTTACAGCACTTGTGAGGTTGCCATGAAACTTGCAAGATATAAAAGTATAGCAGTAAAGGAACGGGAATCCTCTCACACTACTTAAGAAGAAGTATTTAGGAGGAGGAGGAGGAGGAGGAGGTGGAGTTGGGTTGCTTTTTGCCAGGCATTGAAAGGCTAAAATATGATAGAAGGACAAGCACAGGTATCTTGCTGTAGAGGAAATACATGGCTGAAGAAGATTAGAGGAAAGTGTGATGGGATGTTAGAACAAACTCTCAAGGAACAAGAAGGTGAGCATGAGAGGATACAGACAGTGGGTCATGGGAGTGGACAAGAGAGTGTGTGGATGCTTTCATAGGAATGTGAGTGGGGGAGTAAACTGGTGGGGGTAGAAGTAGATGTTAGAGGTTGATGTAAGGAGCGATGAGCAAGGGTAAGTAACATAACTGCTTCCATTTGTCTGCCGTACCACCAGTTAGTTACACTCGTCTATAACAGTTGATTCACTAATGGTTGGTTAACAGGACGTCAGATGTGTGGAGAATGGTGCTATCCATTCTTTTCTGTAAAAATAGATCATAGAACAGGAACAAAATAAATAATAAACAAATGAACACAAAAGTTAAAAAGAATAGTATATATAGAAAACAAACAAAACTTTATAATAAAACTGGTACGCTTCTTAAATTTTGTGTTTTCTTCTTCAACTGAATATTATATAAGTTATAGACAAGTTAGAAAAAACTTGAACTTTCATGGAAGCAATTTAACAATTTAATTTATTTGTTTCTATTTTGAGTTATTAGGATTTTTTCTTTACAGGAAAAAAAAAAAAAAAACTGAATAAAAATAAATACATATATATACATATATATAAAAATTCTGGAAGATTTGTTTTTTTTTAATGTCAAATACAAAATAATACATGGTACATGTGGTTTGAAAATATTGTAAAGAAGATTGGGAGATTTTTAGCTTTAATATTTCTGTTTGATTAAGCTTCTTTATTTCCAAGATTATGGATTATAAATGTATT
>NC_068984.1:60055007-60058272 GCF_001194135.2 Octopus bimaculoides
AGTTGGGGGGACAAACACAGACACAAACATGCACACACACATATATATATATATATTTATATATATATATATATATATACATATATACGACGGGCTTCTTTCAGTTTTCCGTCTACCAAATCCACTCACAAGGCTTTGGTCGGTCCGAGGCTATAGTAGAAGACACTTGCCCAAGGTGCCACGCAGTAGGAATGAACCCAGAACCATGTGGTTGGTAAGCAAGCTACTTACCACACAGCCACTATATGTATATATCTTTTATCTTTTTTTTTTTTGTATCAGTAATTAGACTGCAGCCATGCTGGAGCACTGCCTTGAAGAGTTTTAGTCGAATGAATTGATCCCTTTGCTACTTATATTAAAATCTGGTACTTATTCTATTAGTCTCTTTTTCTGAACTACTAAGTTATGGGGATGTAAACAAACCAATATTGTCAAGTGGTGGTGGCAGGTGGAAAGGGTCACTGAAAAGGTTACAGATGGACATAAGATAAAATGAGGACAGTATTAAATGAGTGTAGAATGAATATATAGTGCATGTGTTTATTTGGCAAAAAAAAGAAAAAAGATCATCCCCAAATATAACAATGGACTGGCTCCTGTGCAGGTGGCACGTAAAATACACCATTTTGAGCGTGGCCATTGCCATTACCGCCTGACTGGCCTTCGTGCCGGTGGCACGTAAAAGCACCCACTACACTCTCAGAGTGAAGGGCATCCAGCTGTAGAAACTCTGCCAGATCCGATTGGAGCCTGGTGTAGCCATCTGGTTCACCAGTCCTCAGTTAAATCGTCCAACCCATGCTAGCATGGAAAGTGGACGTTAAACGATGATGATGATGATGATGATGATGATGATGATATATATATATATATTTTAATTGGCATTATTCTTCTGAAATTTTGGTACAAGACCAGTAAGTCTGGGGGAGGGGATAGGTCACATCAGCCCCTTTGCTGGTACTTATTTTTATCGACCTCAAAAAGATGAAAGACAAAGTCACCTTTGGCAGAATTTGAATTCAGAACGTAAAGATGGATAAAATACTGCCAAGCATTTTACCTGACATGCTAACGATTCTGCTCACTTACTGCCTTAATGATGATAATAATAATGATGATAATAATAGCAATAACAAGAGCACTCACAGAGCATAAACCTCTGCCAAGGCAACACCAACATCCTCTCAATGATTAGCCAGATATGATTTCTAAAATGAGAATATCTGAAATAAGTTCGACTGCTTTCTCAAATGAGAATACTAAAAATGAACCTGACCACTCTCAAAAATTAAGTAAAAAAACCCAGAAAAATAATCCAGAATCCTTGTCTGGAACCAGATCGATCCCAAAATCTAATCAGTTTGTGCCAGTCACGAGGCCAAACATCCCTGAAAGTTTTATCCGAATCCATTCAGCGGTTCTTGAGGTATCTTGTCCATGGACAAGCACACAAACAAATATGACTGAAAACAATACCTCCGCCTTAGCAAAGGCGGAGGTAATAATAATAATAATAATAATAATAATAATAATAATAATGATAATAATAATAATAAAACAATAGCAATAAATGCACAGGAGCCATAAAATTTACGGATACATGGGAAATTGATATTTCAAATGCCCCAGAGGCTCTCCATAAGTACTGGATAATTTCTGTTACCTAGGCTACCCAATTAGCAGTGGAGGAGAATGTATGGAAAGTGTAATTGCTAGAATAAGAGTAGGATGGAGAAAATTCAGAGAACTTTTACCTATCTTTGGCAACCAAAGGCCTCTCTCTCTCTGATTCTTGCAACTTATCCTATTAGTGCTGTTGCCATGTAAAAAGCACTGGTGCTGATACCATGTAAAAAGCACTTGTGTTGGTTCCATGTAGATAGCACACAATACACTCTGTAAAGTGGTTGGTATTAGGAAGGGCATGCAACTGAGGAAACCATGACAAAACAGACAATGGAGTCTGTTGTGGCCCCCAACCTTGCCAGCTCCTGTCAAATCATTCAACTCATGCCAGCATGGAAAATGGACGTTAAATGATGATGATAATATATATATATATATCCTTTTATTCTTTTACTTGTTTCAGTCATTGAACTAGTCATACTCTTGACACTGACATGATGAATTTAGTCAATCAAAATTAAATACAATAGTTAATCCTATCCATATACTTTCATATGAAAGTTTCCAATCTGGTAATCTTGTTAGTCCACAGTGGTGGAAGAATTCAATGTTGAATAGAGAGTGTTTTGTAATTGGTTTGGATTCTACATTCTTAGAACCTGGCCACTTATTTTGGCAAAACAAATGCTCACTGAGTCTCATCAGAGATGTTTAACCCTTTAGTATTCAGATTACTCTGTCAAATGTAATGCTTATTTATTCACATTGTTTTGAATTAATCATACATTATCTTTCAGTTTCAAGATTCTAATGATGCGGTGGTTTATTTTTAGAATGATATTATAGGGTTGGTGTGAGGGGCCAAATTTGGTCATTTTGAACATAGAACAGGTTGAACAATTTGTGCCAGATATGGCTGGTTTAAATGCTAAAAGGTTAACCCTTTAACATTCAGATTTTGTCAAATCTAATGCTTATTTAATGGTCTTGTTTCAAATTAATCACGCATTATCTTATAGTTTTGAGACTTCAATCATGTGATAGTTTTTTTAGAATGACATTGTAGGGTAAGTATGAGAGGCCAGACCTGGCTAGTTTGAACATAAAACAGGTAAGAAATGTGTGCCAGATATGGTTGGTTTAAATGCTAAAGGGTTAAATGAGGTTTAACAAACACTCATTTGCCAAAACAATGATGGCAATATTGTAAGAATATGTATGATCCCGTATCTTTCTTGTTTCTTTTACTTGTTTCGATCATTAGACTTCGACCATGCTGGGGCACTATCTTGACGAATTTTCAGTTGAAGGAATTGACCCCCAGTATTTTTTTTTTTAAAGTCTGGTGCTTACTCTCTCAGTCTCTTTTGCCGAACTGCTAAGTTGCAGGGATGTAAACACACCAACACTAGTTTTCAAGTGGTGGTGAGGGACAAACACAGATGCACAGACACACAGAGGCTGGGCTGGGTGGAGGAGTTTGTCTCCCCCTCGCAAAGATAAGGATACAGGAAATGTGTCAAGGCCAACAGGAAGCGGTCCAGCTTCCTAGGGCTAAATAGCAGTAGTATATTTCCTTGTTGGGACTGTCACGTTAAGTTGGCAATATACAACTACTTTATATATATATATATAT
>NC_068984.1:60059087-60059654 GCF_001194135.2 Octopus bimaculoides
TATATATATATATATATATATATATATATCAGGCACGTGCCATCAGTAGTTACTCAGGGCAGGCAGTTGGTGACCTTTATGTAGTAAAACACACAAAAAATAAGCAAAACATAGGCTTGCGACTGAGTTGAAAGCAGAGCTATTTCTGCCTTTATAGCACATAAAGAAAACAGCGTTGTAGAAATGCATGCAGCATGTGTGCTACAGCAGTACTATGCGTAGCTTAAATACTGAGATTGAAAAGCAAGGGAAAATTATGCCTACCTAATCTGCAAAAAAAATAAAACATTTTGCATTCTATACAAATAATCAGACTAGTCTTCATAATTTTATTGAATTAGGTGCATATTTTGCTATGAGAGGAAAATGTTGCTATTGATCTATTTTATTCAAGGTAGGCACTGCCTACCTTGCCTACCTAGGCAGTACATCCCTGATATATATATATATATATATATATATATATATAAAGCTGAAATTTACAGAAAAACAAAAGCTGAAGATAGGTGTATGAACAACAAGCAAGTGTATTAGTTTGATACTCAGGAAAGTGAGTCTTTTACATTT
>NC_068984.1:60060713-60068480 GCF_001194135.2 Octopus bimaculoides
TAATAATAATAATAATAAATAATAATAATAATAATAATAATAATAATAATAATAATAATAATAATAATAATAATAATAATAATAATAATAATAATAAATAAATAGTTTTATTTAACTTACTATCTAAATTTAATTACCACAATAATAATTATTATAGTATTGTATAGTTTATAACCTTTATTATTATAACTTGTATTCTTATTACAACAATATTATTTTGTTACTTATGAAAGAATTAATAAAATTTGGATATATACTATATATTAGTCCTTTAATTAAATAATAATTATATTTATTGAAAGCTAATACTCAATCCTTGTTTTGTTTATATTACTTAATTTTTATTTACTGAGTTCTCCCTTCAATATTATATGAATAATAATCCTTATTTAAGTAACATCAAATCTCATTACTTCTAAAAAAACTAGTAATATTTTGATATCCAATATTATAGCCTAAATCTAAATCTATAGGGTATTTTTGTAACAGTGTTTGTAGCTCTAAATTTATCTTCATATTTATTATGGAATTTCCCTTATGATAAATTAAGTAAACAAAGAATTTTTTTGCTAAGTTTCTATTCATATTTATTACAGAATTCTCCCTCCAATAAGCAATAAATTTAGAACACTTTTTATTAGTAACTTTAAACAATTTTTTTACATCAATAACTTTGAATAAATAGAAGAGTTATTATATATTAAAAATATAATTATCATTTATATCTTTTCACCCGTTTTATTACAGTTTCTAGATTAAGTAAGACCCTGATACTTAATTATATACATATATATTATTGTTTTATGTTATTATAATAGCGAAAAATTGTCTTAGACATAAATGAGTTTGGATTGATATTATTTGAAATATATAGAAATATATTTCAATATTTGTAAATTCTGCTTACTTAATTATTTTGTCCGTTATAATTTTGTTGTTTTTTATAATTTTTAATGTAGTTGAATGGCTAACACTCACACTCATAATACACAAGCATTTGAATTAATTTTTTTTACAATCCAGCAATTCTTTCACATGGAATTTCATCTATCTACACACCAATTGCTCTGATGAGGCTTATATGTTAGGAAATTGAATTGTTTATATATAAAAAATGTTGGCTTTTTTGGCTTTTTAAATAATTGTTTATGTTATATTATATTCATAGTATATTATGTTATATTATAATATAAATAAATTATTACATTGTCATTTGAATCTGTCTCTTTAATTTATTGTTTATATATATATATATATATATATACATATACATACACAGTGTACTGTTCCATGATAGTAAGATCAACAAAAAAAAGTACTCCATCTGGTGAGAGATAGATATTATTTAATAATTTTTAGTTTGTTATGCAATGTGGGCAGTGTCTGATGATTGTGCTAGGACACCAAATGTGTTAAAAACACTGTTTGGCATGCTCTCAGCATATGAAACTAGTAGTAGCACATAAATACATATATTATGTTTATTAAATAATAATGATATATGTACATACACACACACACACACACATTATATGTATGTATGATGGTCTTCTTTCTGTTTTCATTTGCCAAATCCACTCACACGGCTTTGGTTGGGCCAGGGCTATAGTAGAAGATACTTGCCTAAAGTACCTCACATAATTTTTGTCATCAAGAAAAATGAATTTATGTATGGAAATATATTTAAGTTCTATGTAAAGAATTGTACATTTTAAATCTTGTTTGCAAAATGTTTGTAATCTACAGTGCAATCAATGAAGATTAATTAAGCTTTTAAACTTCTGTCTGCTATAGTCTGAACAAATATCAGACTATACTTTTTAAAATCATCGACTTATTCTATTCTGCAAAATAAAATTTTCAAACTTAGCATCTTTAATAATGTACTTATTAGAACATGAGGATAAGGCTTATTAACTAAACTAGAACAGAAGAACATATTACCATAATTGAACATGAAGAGAATCTGTTAATCATGGATTGGCAGACTGAATAGACTGAAGACAAAAATGAATAAACTGAAAAGATATTGGATTACAAATTTAAGGGGCATGAGTTCAGATGTATATCAGATATTCATTGTTTTTTTTTTTTTGAGCCGGTCGCTTAATTCAGTATGTCTTTGTTTATCTTGCTGTGGGAACAAATACCATTCTTTTTGACGAAAGATACTTGTTGTAGGCTACTTTCTTAACCAGAAGAAGATTTAGTGTTCATTTGCATATCCCTTTAGCATTCAGATTTCTCTGTCAAATGTAAAGCTTATTTATCCATATTGTTTTAAAGTCCATCATGTATTATCTCATGACTCAGAAATTTCAATGGTGTGATTGTTTATTTTTTGAATGATGTTGAATAATAGATGTGAGATGTTGGATCTGGCCAGTTTGAACATAAAACAGGTAGAATATTTGGGCCAGATATGGCTGGTTTAAGTGCTTAAGGTTAAAGTTTATAAAATTTGGAGATAGCTCCTGTGAATTCTAGTGATTTATAAAAGAAAATGAATATTAATTAAAATTTGTTATTGATAGTTTACTGTCAACTCTCAAAAAAGAAAAGAAAAGGAAAAACAAATAATGTTGCTATTTTCCATTACAAAATCAAATTTTCCTCCTCTTTCTCATGAGTTGAGTTAGATCATAAGTTGATCAGATCTGCTGAATAGCGCATTTTCGTTTGTCTTTGTGTTTTGTTATTTCATCTGTGCCCAGTGTCCTTTTTCTACAGAAAACTCGATACTCCTAGTTCCTTGCAGTTGGGATTATTTCATGAGAAATAAGATGGAGCTTCTAGATTTTTGCCTAGTACACCTTTTCACCTTTTATTCATACAGCGCTTATTTTCTTTGTTTCTTATCAACAATACCCCTTTGTTTCTTCCTCTTTTAAGACTGGAAATTTTCACAAAATGCTAACATCATGACAAGTTTCTGCTATTGACCTGAATAATACTAATACCAGCTTCTCTTGATTAGGCATAGTCTTACAAACCTTAGCCTTTCTCTGTCGGATTAACTCTACCAACCATTAGGAATTCCTCTTCTAATGGACCAAATGGACATAACTCTTATCTCCTTTTCCTACAAACTCTTCTTTTCTTCTTTCTTTCTTCTTTTTCTAATTCTTTTTCTTTCTTTCCTTGTTTTGAATTCTCGCTTGCTTTTTTTCAGAGAGCAGCCACAAACAATTGTAGGATAGTACACAGGATTGTGTATATATGTGTGCACATGTGTGTGTATAATACCTGTCTATATCGGTATCATTTGTAGATATAAGGATATGTTGCAATGAAAGTTTTTAAATAAATCTTAGAATAAAATTTTTTTAAATAAAATAATACAAATAGGAAACAACTTAATAGGCACTAAATAATATTGTGAATACTAAAAATGTAATTTCCCACTAGAAATTTTTTTCTTCGTTCCTTGGAATTAGAACATATTTAAAGAATTTTGTTAGATGCTGCTATTCTTTTTGCTGTTAACCAATTTATTTAAATTTTCACAGTCTTTCAGCTTTCTTTTTATAAGGCTCTATTTGCTTTGAAGGATAGATGTTGCATTAGATATTTATATTTTTCTCTTATTTATTTATTTTCCAGTTTTGTATATTTCTGAATGAAAAAAAAAAAAGAAAATTAAAGAAAAATGGGTGAAAAACCTTAAGAAGTAACAACAGAACTTAAATTCTTTATTTCCTTGGCCTATAAAAAAATATTATAGAAAAAGTAGTTGAAATAAAATAAAAATAAATTGTATAAGAAAAAAATAAATAATAAAGAATGCTTTTTACTGCAAAGTTATTGCCTATAGAACAATTAATGAAAGAATTCTTAGAAATTTATTAAGTGTTTATTAAATCATTCTTTGTAATTACTTTTTGATACTTTTTCCTTCTTTGCCATAAATCTTGAAGCTAACTGCTGTAGTATATTTCCTCAGACTGTAGGAAGTTTGTAGCTGTGATGTCTAATACAACATAGATTTTTTGTTGGCTATGTCTCTAGGGTGTCAGAGACTGCCACTTTGAGGTTTTGGTGTTTTCATATCCCATTCCAAGCTCTGTGTTATGTTTTTGGTCAAGATATTTACTTATGTAGCTCATTTAACCCTTTGATATCAACTCACTTATGACCACCCTTGGTTCTATGATGCAGGCTTTTTGTTTTAAAGTGTTCTAAATTAAAATCATTCATGAAAATCGCATTTTAATTTATGTTCCAAATGCTAGCTCAATAAAATGCTGAAGTTATTTTACTAAATTCATCATTATTTTCAAAATTAATTAACCCAGCACTCTTTGTAAAGTTGTTGGTATTAGAAAGGGCATCCAGCCATAGAAACCATACCAAAACAGACAATTGGAACATGGACAGTTTTCTGGTTGGCCAGCTCCTGTCAAATTGTCCAGCCCATGCCAGCATGGAAAATGGCTGTTAAGTGATGGTGATGAAGGACAGAGTATCTCAACAAAAATATTGTAACAAAAGGGTTAGGACCCATGCTTGAGGGCTGCTCCCTTGTATAAGAGAAGTGCATCTACTGCACATGCTGGAAGATTGCATTGTCATCCAACTAATTAGCAACAGTTCAATTACAAACATGCTGCACACAAAACTATTTTTTTTCTTTGCTCTTTCTTTCCCTACTTCAACAGTCTCTTCTGAATTGATTGCATACAATCTAGACTTACATATCTCATCTCTTCCCATCACCCTCACTGCATTGTACCTCCTCCAGTAATCCTCATTATGTTTCACTTCTTTCCATTATTCCTTATTGTGCCTTACTTCCTTCCATCACTTTCATGGCATCTTAGCTCTTTCAATCATCTTCATTACGTCTCATCTTCATTTCTTTATATCTCTACTGTATCTCATATACTCACGTTATCCCCACTATCTCCCATCTTCTTGATCTTCACATGAGACGTGTATGCATCTGCATTATTTCTCTCAACCCCCACACCTACCTTTCACTCTTTTTTCTTTCACTCTCTAAGGAACGAGCTTCTGCTTGGTTGCTGAACTTGCTAAATATCACAGCCAGTTCTCCCTAAAATCCTTAACAAAATAAAGATGCATTGTATAATGTAGTACTTGATATAAATGTGAAGGGCAGAGTGGTGACAGCTTGGATGCCTTTGATCACACATAGATCTATTTGATCAGGGTTTACCTGAGACTAAACAGCAATTACCATTCTTTGGTCAAGAAAGCAAAGATGTAAAAAGACTCCATTTTGTGAGTCTTTGTGATTGGTAGCTTAAGAATTTATTGGAAACTGTTCCAAATGAAAATATCCCGAAAATTGGTACAATTATATTAATACACTTTTGTCACAAGGGTAACACTTTAATCTCTCTCTCTCTCTCTCTCTCTCTCTCTATATATATATATATATATATATATATTGTTATATAAGGGTAAGATCCAGGGATTCAAATGTAGGAAGTTTGTTAGCTTCAATGTAAAATGATAATGATGGGGATGAAACAAATTACTGGATAATATTCTTTTCTACTCTAAGCACAAGGCTCTAAATTTTTGGGGAGGTGGCCAGTCGATTAGAACGACCACAGTTCGCAACTGGTACTTAATTTATCGCCCCCGAAAGGATGAAAGGCAAAGTTGACCTTGGCAGAATTTGAACTTGGAATGTAAAGACAGAAGAAATACCACTAAGCATTTCGCCCGGCATGCCAACGTATTTGCCAGCTCGCTGCCTTAGATTACCAGATCATATTAGAACTGTACTTAAGGTGTTAAACTGGCAGAATCATTAGCACACTGGACAAAATGCTTTGAAGCATATCATCTGTCTTTATGTTCTGCGTTCAAATTCCACTGAGGTTGACTTTGCCTTTCATCCTTTTGGAGTTGATAAAATAAGTACCAACTGAGTACTGGGGTCAGTGTAACCAAATTATATCCTCCCCCCTATTGCTGGCCTTGTGACAAAATTTGGAATCAATAACAGAATTGTACTTAGAGTGGTGAGTTGGTAGAGTCATTAGCAGGCCAGACAAAATGCTTAGCAGCATTTCATCTGTTATGTTCTGAGTTCAAATTTCACCGAGATTAATTTTTGCCTTTCATCTTTTTCAGGGTTGATAAAATAAGTATCAGTCAAGAACTAGGGGTTGATGTAATCAACCATACCCTGCCACCCCAAACTTGCTGGCCTGGTGCTTAAATCCGAGACCAATATTAGAATTGTACTTCAGTTGAACACAAGACCTGTTTGCTGATAATCCAATAACTTATCCATCTGACCATTTTTTTTTAGCTTGTACTTTAGAAATGATAATATCACTAGAAATTTAAGCTTCATTGAGGTAAAGGTTTTCTTGTTTCTGTTCCCATTCGTTCAGAGTTTTGCTCGCCAACAAAAGGGAAGGTGTGTGTGTGTGTGTAAGGGGAGTTTAAGATACAGCATTTCTTCCAAGACCATTATCCTTCATTGTCCTCTTGTTCACGTTACATCTGTTACTTCCTGTTCCGTTGCTTCCTTCCTGTTCTTGTCACTTCCTTTCTCTCTTTTGTGTTTGTCTGTTTGTCTGTCTTTCTCTTTTTTTTTCTCTCTCTTCCAACATATACTCAGACACATGTAATCATATTTTTCTTTCAGTTTTCTTCATGGTGGTGGTGGTGATGTTGTTGTTGTTGTTGTTGTTGTTGTTGTTGTTGTTGGTGGTGGTGGTGGTGGTGGTGATGATGATGATCACCTCCACCACCTTCATCTTTTTATCATCATCATCATCATCAAATTCTCCTTCTCCTCTCATCCCACTTTCTTTTGCTATTTCTTTCATTCTTTTGCTCTTTATTTCGTTTTTTCTTTCTTTCTTTCTTTTTTCGCTCTTTCTTTCTTTCGCATTGTCTTTCTTTCTTTCGCATTGTCTTTCTTTCTTTCTTTCTTTCTTTTGCTCTTTCTTTCTTTCCTTCCCACTTTTTTTCGCACTTTCATTCTTTCTTTCTTTCTTTCTTTCTTTCTATTTTTCTTTCTTTTATTCTTTCGCCCTTTCTTTCTTCCTTCCTTTCTTTCTCTCTTTCTTTCGCTTTCTTTCACTCTCCTTTCGCTTTCTTTCAATCTTTCTTTCTTTCTTTCACTCTTTCTTTCTTTCTTTCTTTCTTTTTCCCTCACTTTGTCTTTCTTTCTTTCTTTCTTTCTTTCTTTCTTTCTTTCTTTCACTCTTTCTTTCTCTCTCTCTCTCTCTCTCTCTCTCTCTCTCTCTCTAGCTCTTTCTTTCTGTCTTTTGCTCTTCCCTTCTCTCTCCCTCTCTCCCCTCCCCTTTCTCCCACTCCTCTGATCTTCATATTGCTATTCTGGCATGACATTGAGATATTTTTGCTCAGCCGTACTTGGCACCGTTGCCAAAACCATGCAGGAACCATGACCATTGATGCTGTGCAGTGAGATTTCATGGTTAACGAACATTTTCGGCCAGTGCAGGAGTTTTTTTGTTTTCCACAACCACATCTTAATAGTCTTAATAAGGGGATGCTTGAATGATTACATGGAAGAAGCGGGAGGGGATTGAGAGAACAAAATATTTGGATATTAACTCAATAAAATGTTGAATACATTTTTGCATTAACATACATGCACACATATAAATATGCACATATATACATGTACACACACACACACACTAAAACAAATATTCTCTCTCTAGCACACACTACTCAAAATTGTATAATCTTACAATGTTATTTTCCTTCTGTGACTTCTACGTTTGCTGTTTTGCCTCCTCTTATATATAT
>NC_068984.1:60068621-60069586 GCF_001194135.2 Octopus bimaculoides
ATATATGTAATATATATATATATGTAATATATATATATATATATATATATATATTACACATATATATATATATATATGATGTTGATGATGATGATGATGATGATGATGATGATGATGATGATGATATATATATGATATAATTCAGGAGAAAATATTTGCGAAGATATTATTGACTCTGTTACTATCTAGTGTAACAATTAAAAATGATAATAACAGAATCAATAATATAGGTGATTGCAGGCCTAGAAAAGCATTGACTAGCTGAAGGATTATAATTAATTAAACAAAGGACATACTAAGTATGGCTACCTGCTGGAAATAACAGTCAAAATTCTTATTTAAATCACCCCCCAAAAAACTAATGATATCTACAGAAATCAACTGTCTGCGGTTAAACGGGCTAAGATGATATCTCAACATACATTCAAGTATTTGGACCCACGTGGACCGGTTTCTGGATTGGCATTATAGCCTCACATTCCTCAGCACACGTTACCAGGATGTAGAGCCCCAACCTGTCATGTTGAAGTCTCTGCTGCAACAGATTTGTTTTGTGCCAAATCATGGCAGCCACCAGTGTGAAACTAATGTCAATACAGAGCAAGTAATTCAGGAGAAAATATTAGTGAAGGTGAGGAAGGTGAAGCTATAATGCCAGTCCAGACACTGGTCCACGTGAGTCCAAATACTCGAATCTATGTTGATAGATCGTCTTAGCCCGTTTGCTTGCAGATGGTTGATTTCTGTAGTTAACATCAGTTTTTTTTGGCAGCTTAAATAAGAGTTTTGACTGTTATTTCCAGCAGTTAGACATATTTAGTATGTCCTTTGATTATGTGTATAATATATATATATATATATGTATATATATTTATATCATCATCGTCATCATTGTTTTATGTCTGCCTTCATGCTGGCATGAGTGGGACTATATATATATATATATATATATATATATATATATA
>NC_068984.1:60072427-60082911 GCF_001194135.2 Octopus bimaculoides
GGGCTTTTTTCAGTTTCCGTCTACCAAATCCACTCACAAGGCTTTGGTCGGCCCGAGGCTATAGTAGAAGACACTTGCCCAAGGTACCATGCAGTGGGACTGAACCCGGAACCATGTGGTTGGTAAGCAAACTACTTACCACACAGCCACTCCTGCACCTATATATGAACATATAAGATTCCTAATAAATACAAAAATATCCTTATTGTCACATTGTTTACACAATCACTCATTCTATATGTTTTTTAATTTTTTACTGCTCAATCTTGCATCTTCAGTAGCTGTATTAGTTTTTGACCTAATGCATACCAATTGTACTCTGGAAGAGTACAACTGTTATGCATCAAATGGGAGAGCATAAAAAGTCATCAGAGGAGTCCTTGAATTTGTAGCAACTTTGAGAGTTGTAATTTTTTTTTTTTTTGTTTATGGATAGAAGAGGTGATGTGTAAGACTTTCCTTGACAGAAATGCATGGCCATTATAAAATACCTATCTTTTATGTTTTACTGTTTACTTGTGTCCGGCATTGGGCTGTGGCTTGCTGGAGCACTGCCTTGAACAGTTTAGTCCAGTGTTTCTCAACCATTTTTTTACAGTGGACCCATTTGTTTCCTATTTAACTCAGATGGGCCCCTACAGCGATTTGAAGTTTTAATAAAATCTCCTTATATTTTAATGATTAAATATTATTAGGAATTGTATAAGAAAAAATGTTAAAATATTTTGTCTATTGTAGAAGTATAAGCACATAAATTTTAACAACAAAATCTTATATGGACTTGCCAAGGTTTGTATGAATCCCAGTTGAGGACAACTGATTTAGTCAAACAAATTGACTAAAGTACTTATTTTTAAGTCTGTTAATTGTTCTATCAGTCTCTTTTGTCAAACTGCTAAGTTATAGGGGGATATCAACAAAGCAACTCTGGTTGTCAGGCGGAGGTGCGGGACAAGTACAAATACACACAAAGACACATGCACACATGCACAAACACACACACACACATATGCATAACAGGCTTCCACACAGTTTTCATCTACCAAATTAACTCACAGGCTTTGGTTGGCCCAGGGCTATTGTAGAAGGCACTTACCCATTATGCAACACAATGGGACTGAACCCAAAACCACATAGTTGCAAAGTGAGTGTCTTAACTGCACAATTATGTGCAGTTAAGACACTCACTTTGAAATGTGCTTTAGAGGTTTTAAATTTTAAATTTCCATAACCTAAATAAGTTATATGATATGATAAAATTAATCTTTAAAGTACATTTAGAAGGCTGATGTACTTTATCATTGTGAATAAAAAAAAATCATTAAAATAATTGCTTATTAATTTAAATAAAATTAGTTCAGCTACATTTTATGGGGGTCATTTAACTAAATCTCATTCTCTGAGTAACTTTGAATGCTGGGAATCACCCTAATTAGATTTGGGGTATTACTAAAAATTACTGTTAGCATATTTTCTAGAACTTCAGAATATTATTATAGTTTGTAAATGTAATGATGGTGGACATGATGGAAATAAAAACTCTCTAAAAGTAAATTGATTTAAAAGTGTAATAAATTCTTTCGCTCATCTTTTCAAAGATTAATTCTACTGGTGTTGTCACCATTAAATCGTGTTCGAGTAGTATAGTGAGAGATCAAACCTCTGGATACCTATGGTACTGGTGCCTGAGGTGGCTGTTCAGGCGGTACAGAAGAGCTGGGGGGGGGGGCGTTTGTCACAGGGGAGTGTTGGTGGGGGACAAGTAAGTGTGAGTCATTCTTTGCATCTCAACGTCTGTTATTTTCCATCTGGACCATTCCCTTGGCAATGACATGCTGCCACTTTGGGTGGTCTTTGGTGATTGTCTCCCAGGTATTTGGGTCAATGGAGCAGCAGGGAAGAGTGGCCTTCAGCTGGTCTTGGAAACAGAATTTGGGAACTCTGCATGGTCTGGTGCCTAAAGCCAACTCCACAAAGATAAAAACACAGCTTGCCACCACTTGTGAGCAAGTATGGTTTAGTAATGTACCTTGGATTTGAGCCTAACTCTCTAACCACTTGGCCATGTACTTTCAATTCTACTGCATATAGAACTAAAGTTATACAAATTTTAAATGGCACAAAAGTTTTGGAAGAACCCTGTATTCATTGTGTATATTGTGCTATTGAGAAACATAAAGTTTCCTTATAGATCCTTGAACAATTCTATAAGTGGTGCAGAAGGTGCTCGGTTCTATTAATTTGAATGTTATTTAAATCTTCAAAAACTGAGCAGACCTGTTCTCAAAGCACTTCCCCCATGACCATCTCATCTTAATTTCAGATGTTATCAAGGTACCCACTGAACTTTATCAGCTTATCTGGCTTTGGGTAAAAGAAAATACACGAGGATCAGTTAATTATGATTTTATTCAACATTCCCTTCTCAGATTTTCACACTTATTGCAGCAGTTCTTCAGTTCTTTTAAACCCTGTAAAAAAAACTCAGAAGGTTGGGCCTCCAACCAGGTCTTTTGTGATACCCAGAAGCCAGAAACTTTCCAGCACTCCATATCTTGGTTGTAGGTCTGCTTGTTGATACAGGCAAACTGCATGTTGGAAGGGATGCTTTTGTGGTTGGGTGATGAGTTTCAAAGATCTCCATTTAGCCATTGCTAGCTTATCTATGCTGGCTTTAAGGCCTGGCTGTTTACACAGCCAAACTATGGATTGGAAAGAATGCTCTTGTAGTGAGCCTTGTCCATTGACGTCTTGGTGGAATTTGATCTAAGATCTAGAACAAATACCACAAACCATCTTGTCCAACTTTCTAACAATTTTACTATTCCACCATCCAAGATTGGTACTTTATTTATCAACCTCCAAGAGAATGAAAGACAAAGTTGATCTTGGCAGAATTTGCACAGAGGGTTGGAACAAATACCTAGAAGCATTTTGTTCAATGCTCCAGTGATTCTCCCAATTTGCTGCCTATATCATGGACTATTAGGCAAATTTTTCAGATGGTATGATGTAGTTTGAGAGCATTTGGCTGCTTTCTCCCTGTTGCACAGAGAATAAATAAGTAAATAAATGAAATGAAAGAAAAAATAAAGGATAATAATGAAAATGAATGTCTGCTTAAAAATTGATTATACTGACATTGTCTTATTCATATATATATATATATATATATATATATATAATTCATATATATATATATATGTTTATTCATTCATTCATTCATGCTCTGAATTCAGTTCCTTCATTGAATAGATACATCACCTGTACATGCAGAAAACATGGAAATTGTATAATTGCTTGTAAACTGAATTCATTGGGATGTGGACAGCAGAGAATTAATACAAAACAAACAACACAAGTAGAAACTCTGAATATAAACAAAAATGAATAATAATAATAATAATAATAATAATAATAATAATAATAATAATAATAATGATAATGATAATAAATAAATAAATAAAATAACACAGAAATAATACCGGTCAGAATTGCATACACATGCAAATATATATGTATGTGTGTGTATATATACTAACAAATAAAATGATAGAAAAGTAATACTGCACAAGATTACATACATGCACATATGCATCTAAGCATACACACACACACACACACTCACACACATATATATATACACATCTATACATACATCATACAGATTTATTTATATATATATGTGTGTGTGTGTGTGTGTGTGTGTGTGTGTGTGTGTATGTATGTATGTATGTATGTATATATATATATATATATATATATATATATATATATATATATATATATATATATATATATATATATATATATATATATATATATATATATACATACACATACACAGACATATTTACATGCATGCATATGCACACATACTTATAGAAAAACATTTTGTTTTTATTATTTAATTTCTATCCAAATATGCATTAAATTAGCTGGCTCTCAGCCTACAGGCTTACTGCCAGCCTTGTAAACAACTTCTGTATTTCCCAAACATTTGCTATTGTGAAATTTATAAGAATAATCAAAGAAATATCTAAACAAACAAACAAACAAAAATAAAATAAAATAAATTAGAAAAATGCCAGTAAATAAATAAATAAACAAATACCACCAAAAATCAAAAATTTCAAACAATAACAACACAAAAAGCAGAAAAAAAACTCCCATTAACTAAAACTAAAAGAAAATGTTTTCTCTAAAGTTTTAAGTTACATTTCATTTCCCATTCTGGTGGGTCTGTGTTTCATTCATTCATTGACTTTTTTTTGTGCCTTCTATTGTTGTTTTTATTAGTTATGTGTTTGTTGTTGCTCTTATTATTGCTGTTTTGTATTGTTTTTGTTGTTATTTCACAGCAGTTGTTTGAATTCTTATGAATATACAATCCTTCAATTATATGTTCTATGGCTTGTTGCTAGTTACACAATATCAAATTATTAATTTTGGGTTTTTTTTCTTTTTTCTTTTCGAAAAGCTTTGAGGTTGTCGCTATTGAAAATGTTATTGTTGTTGTTATTATTCTTTTTGTTGTGATTTAACCCTCAGGTCAGCCTTGGTCGTGCAGACATTTATGATCAAAAGCATTCTTCTGATAGAGAAAGGGTTAGATTATTTTTATTTTTTATTTATTACATTTGTCTTTTTTTAATTTTTAATAAGTTCTTCTTTTGTTTGTTATCTGATGATTTGTTTGTCATTTACTTTGTGCTAAGTGCAGTGTATCTTCATGTAACTGATACCACTTTACTCAGGGCTAAAATTTACAGAATCTGTATGTGGGGAACACTGTCAGAATCCCTCTGGTTGTCAGTTCATGCTTGTGCTTTTCAAAGATGGTAACTGCCTCCTGGGAAGCAGTGGAGAATATTAAATGGCCACTGGATACAAAGAGGACAGTAGAGAATGGGTGATAGATGCATCTTTTAATTTTTTTTTTGTTAGTTTTTGTCTCTTATTTAAATATTAAGCTAAAAAAAAAAACCCTAGTTATGATATTATCATAAACTGCCTGTTTGCTCTGCATTCACAATAACCACACTAGCAAGCAAGGTTGTATTAGTTATAGGAAGATACATTGTGCACTTATCACAGAGTAAATGATAAACAAATCAGCAGATACAGAGGAAATTATTAAAAAAAGAAAAAGGATAAGAAAATGAAATGATAACCATAAGAGTAGACTTAAAAATGTGAACAAATGAATAAGCAAAACTGAATATATACCACCTATCGTCGTCATCATAATAATCATCATCATCGTCGTCATCGTCATTTAACACCAGTTTTTCCATACTGGCATGGGTTACTTAGTTTGATAGGAGCTGCACTAAGTTCCATTGTCTGTTTGGCATGGTTTCTACAGCTGAATGCCCTTCCCAATATATATATATGTATGTATGTATGTATGTATGTATGTATGTATGTATATATATATATATATATATATATATACATCATCCTCATCATCATTTGTTGTCCCTTCTGACATGGGTTGGACATGTGTGTATTTGTGTTTGTCACTCCCACTGCTTGACTGCTGGTGTTGGTCTGTTTATATCCCTGTAACTTAGCAGATCAGCTAAATTACAAGGATGTAACTTAGCTAAATGTAAGTTCAAAATAAATGCCAGACTTAAAACAAACAATGAAGTCTTGTGGTAGTGGTGGTATGGGGTCATACTGTTTTACTAAACCCTTTAAGATGGTCCCCTGCAGTCCAAAGACCAAAACAAGTTGGTGATAAACGATTAATAATACTGTAGGTATTTGTCTTGGAGGTGTTGATGAAAGAGGGTTTTACAAATATGCCAAATACCTGTTTGTAATCTAAAATATTTCCCACACTGTAAAAATTACATTGTGAAAATATTACCTACAATTTTATGATTTTCTCTCTTTAATGTCTTGTTAATGTTTTTTCCCCCCTTTTTTTCCAATTCTCAATGGAAAATTAATCTGTATTTATAAATCTTCTTCCATGGAAATCTATCCATTGGTTTAAATGTAACTGCATATGCACTTCTCCACATACAGCATCTACTTACAGCTGCATGATTTTTATTTATTCATTTATGTACTTATTTATTTATTTGCGTATTTATTACCTTTGATGTCAGTGTTAACTGATTGTTTATGAAAACTACTTTTTTGCAGCCTTTTACCAGGTTTCCTTCTTTTATTCCAATTAGGAGCTGGTAATTCTTCGATAAAACTGAACTTGAAATTCTTTTATCATCAAAACTCTAAACACTTATGTCACCTAAACTCAACTAATTGATGCCTAACCTCTATCTTGCCTTTAATTTTGACTTGTTATTTCCTCTGAAAAATACAATGCAAGTTTATTTTCTCCACTTCCTTGTCCAATGATACCTTAATTAGCATGCTACCTGCAGAAATAGTAATGATACCATAATTGGAACATCAGGTACTGAAATAGTAATGAGGAGTTAACGTTCTCTTTCTGTGGTCTTTTTTTCTTCTTTTTTCCTTCTCCCTTTCTTTTGTATTTCTGTCCAAAATAATCAAGTATTATTAATATCATCTTTGTTCTCCACATGGTAAAGCAGTATTTTTTTGTTTATTATTCATGTTTTGTTCTTTTAAATTCCATATCCTTTGTTACTATTTCTAAATGACAGTCTTCTGATAAATAAGAACTAAGAAATAATTGGACAAGGGTACAAATTTTTTTCTCTCTTTTTTTTTTTTCATTATTCTCCCATTCTTTTCCTTTCATTTCTGTCCTATTATTCCCTGGCACGAAGAATATAGAAGTGAATGTTTATTGTCAGTTGTTTGACTGCATATTTCATTTTGGCTTCTCAGTCATTACAAGGCAAGTCTCTTTCTCTTTTACTACAATGCTACCCACTATTTAGTAGCTTGTTTGTGCCCACTTTGCAACATGAATTATAGTAGTTCTACTTTCGGAGAAGTGTTAATGTGTGTAGATACATGTAAAATACTAAACTAATTGGCCAACAAGCTTCAATGATGGTATTGTCACTGATTGTCAGTCATTACTCACTCAATCATTACTCACTCACTGTATTGTCCCAAGAGGTGATTCGGTGATGAACTTGTCATGAATGTTGGTTGCAGCTGGTAAAGTCTTTAATAATTTCTTTGTTACAAATGGTTTGAAAAAGACATCAAGAGTTTGCTTTGTTAAAGCAAGAATTAGGTACATTATCAAGCACATGCATATAAATAGTCAAGTTTAACCCTTTTTTTTTACTGTATTTCTTTCAAATTACACTGCTTTTCTTTCAATTAATTTTGAAAATAATGAAGGAATTAATAAAATAACTTTGTCATTATTAAGCTAGTGTTTGAGACATAAATAACATGAAATTTTGATTGGAGGCTGTAATTTAGATCACTTAAAACAGCAAATTTGTATTATAGGACTAGGGACAATTTCAGACGGTTTGGTATCAAAGAGATTAAAAAAAAAATATTGGCTAAATACTGAACTTTTGTATTGAATGGATGTGGGTTGACTTGAAATGAAATCTCACCTGGCTCATAACAGTGATCTGTGTGTGTGGTAGCCGTTCAAGATATGAATTTATAGGGAAAAGCCAACTTGGGTTGCTTGGCAAATATTGAAACTAAGTAAAGATGAAAGTGGCTTTGATTTGAGCTGAGCCCATAATACAGTTTTCAAATCCTGTTTGTAGTCAGTTGTAGTACTGGTTTCAAGAAAGAAATGAATGTCACACATTCCAAATTTCTTTAACTGGTCAACTTGAGGCTCCTCTCTGCAATACAAACTGCTATATAGAATCTAATTTGCATCCACTTGTAGCATGAATTATAGTAGTTTTACTTTAGAAAAACTGTTAATGGGTGGAGTTAAAGTACATTTTAAGACACAGAACTGATTGGCCAACAAACTTCACTTTTTGGATCATCACTGATTGTCAGTCATCACTCACTTTGCAGCTCACACTCAAGGTATAATACTGAGGAATGTTACAGTGATGAATTTGTGAATGACAGTACGTCTCACATCACCAGTTCTGTTTACCAAAAGTGGCCCACTTGGCACCGTGCATTCGTTGCAAACAATTCTCCCCTATTATATCCCTCGCTCTTCTCCTTGAGTGCTGCACTTATGACACTAATCACTTGATTGTGACACTATGCATATCTGTCTAGTGCTAGCCAGCAGTTTGACAGAACATGTCTCACCGTTGCTTTCTCTCTGCGTCTACATTCATCAGTTGTTTGTATGTTCCACCGGACTAAATTCACCACTGAAGGTAAAACATCGAAGGTAGACTTGATCAGGAAGGATGTTCTTGCTTGTTCCCAAGTCCAAAGTCCCTTCCATGAGATTCTGTGACTGACTACATATTCCTCCCATCTCAGGCACTGTCCCTGTTGATTACATTGCACCAAATGTACATTTCACTGTTCTTCTTCCTCCTTTCTCACTTCGTGTATCACTGCCTCTTTCATCTCTTTTACAAAATGACTTGAAATTGTGCAACCCTAGACTGGCTCTTGCTTCTTGCGTCACTCCGACTATATCGGCATTCCTTAGCTTTCTGATCACCTTGTTTACTGCCTCTTCCGCTTTCCATTTCTTCCCTGTTCGTACCTTTGGAGGGTTTTCTTGGATGTTCTGATCTTTTGAATACCTTAGCATCATTACTGTCGTTGCCTTTCCTGCCTTATATTCTTCAGTGATTGCTGTTATTGGTAGTTGCAGCACGGGTTTCCCATATAGTGCAATTGTATTCAGTGGTTTTAGAAGACCAAACCATTTTCTGATAAACACACTGCATCTTTGTTCCATCCTTTCTACTCTACTCGAGGCTATTTCGTACATTTGCAATGGCCACATTATCCTTGGGTACAGCCCAAATTGCAGTATCCAGCATTTGAATTTCCCCAGTAATGTTGTTCTGTCAATTGTCTTTAGTCCTTGTTCCACTAAATCGTGTTTCTTTCCCTTGCTTCTTATCATTTAGTAAATCTCTATACCATCTGCCGAGACTCTTTACTGGTTCTTTCACCATTGGTATATCTTCACCTCCTATCCTGAATTTCACATCTTTTTGGACTCCTTTCACGAAAGCCATGCTTTGAGATATTTTGGCTTTGAATTTCATTCTCACCCATCCTATTAGTTCGTCCAACCGCTCAAACATTCCATCTGCTGCTTCTCTACTTTCTGATAATACAGTAATAATGTCCATAAAAGCCTTTAATGGTATCTTTGTAACAGATTTCTCACAGTTTGTTCATCTTAGTAACATCTTCTTGACTAGCACAAATAAGATGACTGGAGCAGCATGTGGGTGTGTGACTTCTGTTTGTCCCCATTAGCAACAGCCGAGCAAAAATGCTGCATTTGTTTAAATTCTCCAGTGAACAAAAGACCTGTAGTTTTAGTGGCTTCAGCACTTTTGACAGTCAAGGCTGAGGGTCCAGTGACATGAAAGATACCATACTTGGAAAACCAGGTATAGCTTGAAGGCAGGAAGAATATCCAGCACTAGAAAATTTTCCTCGATACATTTCATCTAACCCAAGCAAGCATGGAAAAACCAGGTGTAAAAATGATGATAATATTGATGATGATGATGATGTTATTGTTGTTGTTGGCACTCCGTTGCTTACGACATCGAGGGTTCCAGTTGATCCGATCAACGGAACAGCTTGCTCGTGAAATTAATGTGCAAGTGGCTGAGCACTCCACAGACACATGTACCCTTAATGTAGTTCTCGGGGATATTCAGCGTGACACAGTGTGACAAGGCTGACCCTTTGAATTACAGGCACAACAGAAACAGGAAGTAAGAGTGAGAGAAAGTTGTGGTGGAAGAGTACAGCAGGGTTCGCCACCATCCCCTGCTGGAGCCTCGTGGAGCTTTAGGTGTTTTCGCTCAATAAACACTCACAACGCCCGGTCTGGGAATCGAAACCGCGATCCTACGACCGCGAGTCTGCTGCCCTAACCACTAGGCCATTGCGCCTCCACTGATGATGATGATGATATTGCTACTAATATAAGAACAATTATAGGAATCACATTAATGCTATAAGAAGAGTAATTGAAATATATAATGGTGCCAATACAAAATCAAGAACAACAAAAAGAGAGAAAAAAAATCTTTGGTGAGGGGAAAAGTTGACATATGTATTTCGTATTATAATAACTGCTAGAATTGTCTTCCAGTTGGTTTGGTCTAATTAACATAAGTTAACAAGTAGAAATTGTAATATATTTTCCATTGCTCACCTTAAAAACATTATACATATCCGGTTGTTGTTATGTAGATTTAAAATAAAGTGAAGAAAACAAAAATAAAAACTAATAAACAATGGAAAAAGGAAAAGAACAAAATGTAACAAACAGATGAGGAATGTAGAAGAAAAAACTAAAGCAAAAATAGAAAACCTGAAAATATCACTTTGATAAATAGCTAACTTAAAACATTATATATATGTATATATATATA
>NC_068984.1:60085517-60085912 GCF_001194135.2 Octopus bimaculoides
TATATATAGTGGGACGAAGGTAGAGAAAGAGAGAGAGAGAGAGTCTCATATTCACTCCAGTAATCAAAATATCATACAAGCCACATAGCCACCCATACTTCACAAAAAACAGAAACAATGAAACCAATATTTATCTAATATACATTAGTTTGTGTAAGTGTGGTTTTGAAGAGACTCTTCGTAATCTCATCTGAATTTTAAACAATACAAATTTTATTTATTTAGTTACATTTTCCATTCATATATGTTTATTATCAGAATTTATTTGTTAGTTTATTTATTAGTGTATTATTTATTTATTGTTATGAGAGTAGATGTAATATTAAGTATTTTTAATGGCAGAACAGAAATACAATATTGTAATGTTATATCAACACACAAAAAATACAATATAT
>NC_068984.1:60092774-60093841 GCF_001194135.2 Octopus bimaculoides
ATGTAGAGTAGGGTTTGATTAAGTAGTAGCAAAATACAAAGGTGAATTGAAATGGGGAAGGCCACATTGGTGAGATAGGAAATAAGAGTGAAATTTGGGCATGGATGTGTGGAGGGAACAAAGTAACAACAAAGGGATATCTGCACATTAATATGACTGAAGAAGGACAAGCGTCCAAAACATTTAAACTTTTCTTCTTTATTTGAACTATTTCTATTTCTGCTATCGCAGAACATCATCAGTTTCCTTGGATTCTACCATTTTACTACTCTAAATATAATCAATTACTTGATCTTATGTGATCAGTAGGTGATTAGTTCAGCTGATATTACCCCACCCAGCCACACAAAAAATAAAAACTCCACCTACAGCTAAGGTAATGAAAACAATATGACTTGTTCTGAAATACATATATAAACACACACACACCTCTACTCTCTTATATAGAGACAAAAAGAAAAATATCTATCCCCCACACATACACAATAAATAGTTGATTGCTTGATCTTACCTAGTCAGAGTTATCTATCAGTAGGTGGTCAGTCTCACTGACCTTTTCCTCAGAAAATCCCCTGCTGCCTATATCTGACATCTAGGAGAACTGAGGCAGAATACAATAAAGTATTTTGCCTAGAAACACACTCACAGACAGACAGACAGACAGACAGACAGACACACACACACACACACACACACACACACACACATACACACAAATGCACAAACACTTGCAAACACACATAAACACATACTTGCACATGCACTCTTACACACACACAAACACCAAATATTATGAATCCAGATGTGTGTAAGTGAGTTATGTGTTTATGTATGTGTTCAGAAACAGAAAGAGGAAAAGAGAGGAAGATTGAAGGGGAGAGAGAGAGAGAGAGAGAGATAGAGAGATAAAGAGTAATTGTTAAGTGTAGTGAGTTGAAGGTAATGAGAAGACAAAATGAGAGACAGAGTGGGTAGTGACAGTAGAACATTTACAGTTATGGACAGCGAGAGAGAGAGAGAGAGAGAGAGAGAGAGAGAGAGAGAGAGAGAGAGAGAGAGAGAGAGAG
>NC_068984.1:60093909-60098935 GCF_001194135.2 Octopus bimaculoides
AGAGAGAGAGAGAGAGAGAGAGAGAGAGAGAGAGAGAGAGAGAGAGAGAGAGAGAACAGATGCTGTAGACACCACAGTATTCAAACTATAAAATGGACAGAGCAGAAGACAAAACAGATCATATGACCAGAAGACAAGAGAAGGAAAATGCAGCAAGTTAGTTTCTTTTATCTGATGCTTGGTTTTTATGGCACTTCATAATTTTATTAGAGTTGTGGCAAACATTGAACAAATTTAAAAAAAAAAATTATTATAGTTGGGAAATAAAATGAGAAACGGGGCATAAATTAAATATTTATTTATTCCGCACACATGTACAATGATAACTTGAGAGTCAGTAGCTTGACTTTCTATGATCATTTATTGCTATCAATGGAAGATTGACCTAACTGACAACTCCAGAGAAAAATTCATCTGAAACATATTTGTTTTTGTTGTTGTTGCTGTTTAACCCATGGTTAGTCCTGATTGAGCAGAACTATGACTCAAAAGTCTTTCAGCTGTGATTATCCTGTTTTTTTTTTTTCCTTATGCATATTTAGTTCTACCTGTTCAATGGACTTTTCATTTTAAAACTCTAGCAAATGAAAGCAGCAAATGAAAGCAGCTGTTAGAGTGTTGGACAAAGTGTCTTCTGGTGTTTGTTCTGACTCTTTATGGTTTGAGTTCAGATCTGCTGAAGTCAACTTTGCCTTTCGTCCTTCTATGGTTGATAAAATAAAATTCAAGTGCAGAGCTGTGGACTGACAGAATTGTTAGTGCAGGACAAATGTTTTGCAGTATTTGTTCTGACTCTTTATAGTCTGAATGCCCTGGCTGATATGGTAAACTTGTCTATATCTAGCTAACAGTATTGTTGTCATCGTCATCATTGTCATCACCATCCTTATCATTTAATGTTTGTTTTCCATGCTGGTATGGGTTAGATAGTTTGACTGGAGCTGGTAAGCCAGAGAGCTGCACCAGGTGCCAGTCTATTTTGGCTTGGTTTCTACAACCGGATGCCCTTCCTAACACCAACCATTCTACAGAGTGTACTGGGTGTCTTTTACGTGTCACCAGCACAGGTGCCTTTAACATGCATCTTTTATGTACCACTGGCATGTGTTACCAGCATGTGTGCCTTTTATGTATCATTGGCACAGGTGCTTTTCCTATGTCACTGACACTGACCACAACCACAATATCACTTAGCTTAACATGTTGTCTTGTAAAAAACAAGAAAACAAAAAGAAAAAAAACCCTCAAAAGAAGGCAATAAGAAACTATCTCTATGCTTATGAACTCTCCTTGACAAACACATGGTGTTTGTCAAAGAAATCATTCAGGGCCATTTATGACCTGACTGTGTAGAAAAAAAGTTATGAGCAGAGTAGATTTACTTTGGCTGTAATTTCTGGCAGGTCAAGTAAGCATATAGGAGCTCTCTCATCAGTTCGCTAAGAAACTATTTTTGAAAGCTAATTAAACTGTTTCCTTACTGTATCATATAGTCAGGGAAGGGGAAAAATAGTGCCCTTGCCTTTTTATTTTTTCAAGGGCTGGTGGAAGGAAAGGAAGAAGATGTTCTCAAACTGAAGATCTCACCTTCATGCTTGCATTGAAGTGAACTCTGCTAAAGACCCCTAAATGACCAGGTGGTGGGGTTAACTAAGTAAAGGATCAAATCTCACCTAAAAGCTCAGAATGCAAAGAGCCTAAACAATTTACAAGTAAGGCACTTCAACAAAAATGCTAATGATCCTTGCATCCACTGTCTTGGATGGATATTTTCTTTTAAGAACTCCGAAAGAATCAAAAGTAAAGGCGTCGAGCTGGCAGAAACGTTAGCACGCCAGACGAAATGCTTAACGGTATTTCGTCTGCTGCTACGTTCTGAGTTCAAATTCCACCAAGGTCGACTTTGCCTTTCATCCTTTCAGGGTCGATTAAATAAGTACCAGTTATGCACTGGGGTCGATATAATTGACTTAATTTGTTTGTCTATCTTTGTTTGTCCCCTCTCTGTGTAGCCCCTTGTGGGCAGTGAAGAAATAAGAATCAAAAGTAAAATAGACCTTGGTGAGATTTGAACTCAGAGCACAGAGTACACACAGCATAATGAATACTACAAGGTATTTTTTTATTTATGATCTGATGCCTCTCTTAATTTGTCGCTTGCTAGATGAACAATAATGTCTAAAATATTGTTTCTGCTTGAAAATTAAAATAAAATAATGAAATAAATACTGGCAGTGACTTTGAGCTTATGATCTGCAGGAATATAATTCAGTATCTTACAGCAGTCACCACTTTACTACATTCTCATTTATGCGCATTTGCAGAAACATGTGCATCCCTTCAATACTCATGCATACATGCATGCACACAATCAGTGACATGCATACACATACTCCACTTGCATGCACATGCATGCACACACACATTCATGTACTTGTACACATGTACGCAGACGTGTGTGTGCATGCACCCGCACAAATACACACACACACACACACACACACACACATACATCTCCTCTTCACAGAGCTAACAAGAAGAACAACACACTTGGCTATTTCATTTCTACATTGTTTGAATTTAAATGAATTCATTTTCTTCATTTCAATGGAGCCCACATTTTGTTTTATATCATTATATTTTTTGAAACCTTCTGATTTTAATCATTCTTCTCATTAGCTCTGTGTGTGTGTATGTGTCATACGACATGGTAGTGTTAGTATATATAATTAGCTCTCTGAGTATTCTTATGGATGTGGCTGTATAGTGTTTCTTGGTGATGGTTACAACACTACCTACACCACAACCATATTGATCTATCATTATGTGGTCCAGATGTAATAATCAACTTTAGTGATGTTTGCCTGTTGTGTTTTTATTCCCTGTTTTTGTTTCTTTTTTTTTTCTTGGTGTCTTGTATAATTTCTGACTTAACAAGCAATCATATTACTGAATTATGGAACTCAGTTGTGCGAGGTCTGTTTTAAACAGTAACATTATCGGGGTCAGTTGAGTATAAGAAGCTGTTTCATATGTTCATATATTTTTGCCCAATTACTTAATCACATAACTGATTTTGCGTTGTGAAAATTTGATTTAGTTAATATAAACATCAACAACACAAATTTTTGTGACTTGAATTTTTATGATTAACTGTTTTTTTCTTTTTTTTTTGGTAATTTTATTTTATTGCAATTTAAAAAAAAAATTTTTTTTTCATTTCCAATAGAATTTAATAATTTCGATAGACTGGTGCAAACAGAGACAAAAAAAAAAAAAGAATAAAAAATTAAAAAGGATCTGAAAATATGACAAAAAACGAAAATTTGTAGAAGAATGAAAGGCTGTAAAAAAAAAAAAAAAGAAAACAATAGAAAACAAAACAAAAGAAAGAGAAAATGTTTTAAAATTGTTTTCTTCATTTTATTGGAGAATAAATAAATATATTGGCAATAGTTCTGAAGAAAATTTTCTGTCACAATGTATTTCTCTTTTACATAAACATTCAGGCACATGTCTCTCTCTCTCTCTCTCTCTCTCTCTCTCTCACACACACACACACACATATGCAAGTACCTAAGTATAAGCAGGAAGGAGAAAAAAGAGTACTCACTATTAAAATTAAAGAGGAATATCAAGTTTACTGAAAACTGAAAACTTCACAAATCATTACTCCTAGTTTCATGCTTCTGATTTTGGGATGAAAATGTGTGTATATGTATGTGTGCGCGTGTGTATATGTGTGTGTGTGTGTGCTTGTGTGTATGTGTTTGTATAGATAAATGGCTGTATGCTCTTGCTTGATGGGGCTGGGGTCATTCCAAGTTAGTGGTCTCAGAGGCATCACCAGGCATATATATATATATATATATATATATACTCCAAGAGAGTTAGGGGCTGAGGATCCAACCTACTAAGGGATAGTATCTATCCAATATACTGCTGGGAGGGTACCCAATTATTGTTACACTAGTGTTATACCAAATGCAATAAGTGGGTGCGGGTAAAAGGGGGTTATCTTATGGGGGTTATTTTACCCTAAATTTATATAGCAATAAGAAAATGGAGAGGAATATGAGGTACCCATCAACTTGCAGACACTGTATTCCGTTGATTAATCTGTTTATCTTATAACTAAATTGACAAAAAACACAATATACAGACGCTTATGACATACCATGTCATACTTTTTTTTTTATCCAAAGATCCTTTTAATCCAATATTTACATGCTATTATTTATGGCAATATTTAAGGCAGCAGGCTGGTAGAATCGTTAGCATGTTGGGCAAAATGCTTTGTGGCATTCCATTCATCTTTACATTCGGAATTCTAATTCCACTGAGGTTGACTTTGCCTTTCATTATTCTGTGGGGGGTGGGGATCACTAAAATAATTACCAGGGGTTGATATAGTTGATTTACCCCCTCCCCGAAATTGCTCACCTTGTGCTAAAATTTGAAACCATGTGCTGATTTTCAAAATGGTGAAAGTGTAAACAACAAATTAAAAGGGTGGCTTATTAGCAATTAAAACCTTATTTTCAGGAAAAGTGGTGCTAGTCAGTACTGTCTGTCACTTTTATGACCTCTTGCCTTTAGGTTCTAATTGCTAATAAGCCACCCTTTTAATTTGTCATACACACACAAACACACTAACAGATAAACCACCAAACCATGCACACACACACACACACACACACACATACATACGCACACACACGTCCTGTTATCACACACACGTTCTGTTATCACACACACACTCGCAGACTTTCGCACACGCACAGATATTCATCTCCCTTTTTCACTCTCCTATCTTAGAAAGAACTTTTCCCCCACCACCTCCTCTTCCGGTCTTTTCATAATGTAACCTCGTGGGCATCGGTACCATTTTCCTCTTTCTCCGTTCTTCCATTCTCCGAACTTTCCATCTTTCCGACGAAGGGCTACGCCTGAAATGTCATACACTCTCTCTTTCCTTTCCTGAGCGTCCAATAATACTATCCATATCACGTCCTCACTTTGTTGT
>NC_068984.1:60101752-60107126 GCF_001194135.2 Octopus bimaculoides
TTCTACCTACTGTCTATAGCGTCCACTAACCAGTCCTGCTACTAATTTCTTCCACTACGTCATACACACACACACACACAAACACACTAACAGATAAACCACCAAACCATGCACACACAAACACACACACACATACATACGCACACACACGTTCTGTTATCACACACACACTCGCAGACTTTCGCAGACTTTCCTGAGCGTCCAATAATACTATCCATATCACGTCCTCACTTTGTCGTTTTTTGTTTTTTTGTTATTGTTTTTTTGAACTATATATATATATATATATATACACACACACACACACACACACACACACACATATATATCATCATGTTTGTATATTGCAACTCTGTCATTTTCCCAGTCTCTCTCCATGTGTATGTCTGTATATATATATGTGTGTGTATCTCTCTCTCTCTCTCTCTCTCTCTCTCTCTCTCTCTCTCTCTCTCTCTATATATATATATATATATATATATATATATATGTGTGTGTGTGTGTGTGTGTGTGTGTCTATGTACACACAGATATACACACATACATGTATATGTATGTATGTGTGTGTATATATACACACACACACACACACACACACACACACACACACACACACACACAGCTATATATTGACACAGAGAAGACAGAACTCTTCATATGTACACATATATTCATCTAGAAAATTTGATGGGTTCTATGCATCTTCATTTTTCTTTTATTTTATTTTTGTTTAGACTTCCAAATTGACAAAAGATGTTTTAATAAACTGTAATGGAAGTTGTGTGTATTGAATAGAAAGAAATAATATAAACCAAAATTGAAATTTGAAGTTGAAATAAAACTGAAAAAACAAACAACTTTCACCAAAAGAAAAAAACTGGAACTATTTCAATTGATATTTTATAATAATTTTATAGTAGTGATTTCTAGTATTGCCATAAGGCCTAACATTTTGGCTGAAAGAATGATGAATTAGATCAACCTCAGTACATTACTGGTATTTATTTTATTGCTTCTACAATGGGGAGAAACATAAAGGAATAGAAGTATTGCAAGGAATTATATAGTACTTCAGTTGACATTTATTACATTGCAAGCCAAAGGATTCTCTGTAATAAATGTTGGCATTGTTTGATATTGTTCTTTGACCTCTAAGTCAGAATTCATGAAGTAGAGCTATGCTTGAAGTATCTTCCAGCAGTGACTATCCAGCGTTTTTGTTGTGTTCCTTCTTTTTTTGTTTTGATTCCTGAGTATTTATGTTGTAAAGAAGATTATTTCCCAACCATATGGTTCTGGGTTCAGTCCCGTTGCTTGATACCTGGGCAAGTGTCTTCTACTATAGTCCCAGGCCAACCTATGCCTTGTGAGTAAATTTGGTAGATGGAAACTGCAAGAAGCCCATCATGTGTGTGTGTGTGTGTTTGTGTTGTGTTTGTTCCCCCCACTACCATTCGACAGCTAGTATTGGTTTGTTTATATCCCCATAACATAGTGTTTCGGTAAAAGAGACTGATAGAATAAGTACCATACTTAAATAATAAGCACTGGGGTCAATTTATTCCACTAATGCCTTCAAAATGGTACCCAAGCATGGCCGCAGAACAATGACTGAAAAATGAGGAAACGATAAAAGTGACAGACATACCACAGATCTTTCTAACTACACAAAAAAATGTAAATAAAGTAGTTATATTTTCCTGTGTTGTCCTCTTTCTTGTTAACTCTCTCTCTCTCTCTCTCTCTCTCTCTCTCTCTCTCTCTCTCTCTCTCTCTCTCTCTCTCTCTCTCTCTCTCTCTCTCTCTCTCTCTCTCTCTTGCTTCAGTCATTTGACTGCGGCCATGCTGGAGCACCGCCTTTAGTCGAGCAAATCGGCCCCAGGCCTTATTCTTTGGAAGCCTACTACTTATTCTATTGGTCTATTTTTGCCGAACCGCTAAGTTACGGAGACGTAAAAACACACCAGCATTGGTTGTCAAGCGATGTTGGGGGGACAAACACAGACACACAAACATATACACACACATACATATATATATATACATATATACGACGGGCTTCTTTCAGTTTCCATCTACCAAATCCACTCACAAGGCTTTGGTCAGCCCGAAGCTATAGTAGAAGACACTTGCCTAAGGTGCCATGCAGTGGGACTGAACCCGGAACCATGTGGCTGGTAAGCAAGCTACTAACCACATAGCCACTCCTGTGCCTAATCTAGTTTTCAGTAAGATTGGTAGCACTGGGCAGTACATTGTGTTCTTGAGCAAAACACTTCATTTCATATTTCCTCAGTCTCCCTTTTGATCAGGTGGAGATGTTGCCTAGCCAGTGGGGTGGTGTCATTTAAAGGCTGGCTCTTTGAATTGCATGTACACTTTCACAAGCTTTCAACTAGTTTCTGTCTATCTTAGTTTCTCTCACAAGCCTTGGCTTGATCTGAAGCCATAACAGAAGACTCTTGCTCAAAGAGCTGCAGAGCAGAATCAAAGCTCTGACATCATGATTGGAAATTGAACTTCTTAAAACCACTCGTCCATGATTGTATCCTTGAAAATAGATACTCTCTTTTACTCTTTTACTTGTTTCAGTCATTCGACTGTGGCCATGCTGGAGCACCACCTTTAGTTGAGCAAATCGACCCCGGGACTTATTCTTTGTAAGCCTAGTACTTATTCAATCGGTCTCTTTTGCCGAACTGCTAAGTGACGGGGACATAAGCACACTAGCATTGGTTGTCAAGCAATGCTATGGGGACAAACACAGTCACACAAACACACACACACACCACACACACACACACACGCACACACACACACACACATATACATATATACGACGGGCTTCTTTCAGTTTCTGTCTACCAAATCCACTCACAATGCTTTGGTCGGCCCGAAGCTATAATAGAAGACACTTGCCTAAGATGCCACACAGTGGGACTGAACCCGGAACCATGTGGTTGGTAAGCAAGCTACTTACCACACAGCCACTCCTGTGCCTATATGTGTTCATATTCTGCAGAAACAAATCTCAATTATGTAGGTCAAGTATGGACTACCTTTTTCAATAAGTGGGCCACAAGACATGGTCAGCATCAGGTGGGTTGCATTGCTAGGTGTTCCATTCAGAAAGTCCTGTAGACCATACTTTGCTCATGACCGACCTGGGGGAAAACCAGGAATCTTAACTACTAATCCTCTACATATGTAATTGCATACAAACACACAGACACACATACACATAACACTATGCACACAAAAACAACATCAACAAGATTCCACAAACAAGTACAAGATCTTTGGACAACATTGAAAACAATGGGCAATGAGGGGTTGATAAAGAATCTAAGACTCCTGCAGCTGCTAAATCTGTAGATTTGGGGATATCCAAAGAACTAGATGATGATGAAGAAAGAGGAAGAGGAGGAGGAGGAGGAGAAAAAGAAACATGATACTGATAGTACAAACTAGTTTCTAATGTTTGCATAATATATTGATTTTATAATTCACATGACCTTTAATTCCCTGGTGACCTCTCTCTCTCTCTGGTTATTAGTCTTGTTAAAAATAATACAAAGATATCACAAAAATAGATTTTCTTTCCATCTTTCTGCCTTCTCTTTTATCATCGTAACATTCTATTTGCATTCTGGAAACTTGTTTTTTTGGTAATAAGATTTTCTTCAGCAGCTTGTATTGAATAATTTAAATTATTATTATTATTATTATTATTACTATTATTATTATTATTATTATTATTATTATTATTACTATTATTATTATCATTATCATTATCATTATTATTATCATCATTATTATTAAGGTGGCAGAATTGTTAGCATGCTGGGTGAAATGCTAAGCATTGTTTTGTCTGCTGCTATGTTCTGAGTTCGAATCTTGCTGAGGTTGACTTTGTCTTTCATCCTTTCGGGGTTAATAAAATAAGTACCAGTTGAACACCGGGGTCGATGTAATAGAATCATTCCCTACCCCAAAATTTCTGCTCTTGTGGAAAAATTTGAAACCATTATCATTATTGCTGCTGCTGCTGCTACTACTACTACTACTACTACTACTATTGTCATTGTTATTCCTCCTCTTCCTTACCATCACCATCACCTCATCATCACCATCACCACCATCGATGATATAACAGTTTAAAAAAGAATGCAAAATGAAATGAAAAGTAATGGAAAAAATAAACAAGAAAAAAGCTAGAAAAAAAGGAAAACAAAATTTAAACAAACAACACAAATAATCATATAAATAAAATAAAATAAGACAAAAAATTTCCTTCTGTAAATTTAAACTTGATTATTTTCTTAACTCATTAGAAAAGAAAAATATTATCATTATTATTATTGTTGTCTCTCACTATTTTTGTGTGTGTATATTGTATTTATATATGTGTTATGTGTATATAGATGAGTGTGTGTGCATATGTTTATATGTGTTTCAGATAGAATATTTTGTGTTTAGCTATGGGCAATATTTTTATATTTTAATTACATTTTTTGATGTTTTTATTTTTGTCATAGTTTAACTTTTGTTGCTTTATTATTTATGCAAAAACAAAGAAATAAAATAAAGTAAAAATTGAAATGAAGAACCCTTTGGCATTATCTTGCTGTGCAAATCTGTTGCAGCATTTAGTTCTTTTGACTACACACATGGTCAATCATTGTGCTGTGGAAGGAATATACATTGTTTCACCGTTTTACTCTGTTGTTTAATTTAGTCATTGGACTGCAGCCATGTTGAGGCACTACCTTGAAACATTTGTGTTTTGGTTAATTATATTAACCTCAGTATTTATTTATTCTTGTATTTTGGTCTGGTACCAATCTATCTTAGCAATCTCTGTTTATTGCAAATATAGAGACATCGAGAAAGACATGTACAAACATTACCTGCCTACCTACTTACTCACTCATGCATACAACCTACATGCATACATTCTTATGCACACATACATACATGCATGTTTGCACACATGCACAATAGATTTCCACAGAGCTTCTGTGTACCAATTTCACTCACAGGTCCACCACCAGGGCATTGGTCAACCTACAGCTATAATAGAGGATACTTAACCAATATGCCATGTGGAAAGTTGAACCTGAGACCACTTAGTTAGGAAATGAACTTCTTAACCACACAGTCATGCTTGTGCTATCCCTTTAGCATTCAAGAAGTTTGCTTCCCAACCACATGGTTCCGGGTTCAGTTCCACTACATGGCACCTTGGGCAAGTGTCTTCTACTATAACCTTGGGCTGACCAAAGCCTTGTGAGTGGATTTACTAGAAGGAAACTGAAAGAAGCCTGTTGTGTGTGTATACACACACACACACACACACACACACACACACACA
>NC_068984.1:60111708-60111978 GCF_001194135.2 Octopus bimaculoides
ATATATATATATATATATATATATGTACATATATATACGCACACACACACATATATATATATCTTTTTTTATTTGTTTCAGTCATTTGACTGTGGCCATGCTGGAGCACCGCTTTTAGTCAAACAAATCAACCCCAGGACTTATTTTTTGTAAGCCTGGTACTTGTTCTATTGGTCTCTTTTACCAAACCGCTAAATTATGGGGACACAAACACAGACACACAACATATACATACATACATACATATATATATATATATATATATATATA
>NC_068984.1:60111988-60115304 GCF_001194135.2 Octopus bimaculoides
AAATCCACTCACAAGGCTTTGGTCAGCCTGAGGATATAGTAGAAGACACTCTGGGCCAGCCAAAGCCTTGTGAATAGATTTGGTCGATGGAAGCTGAAAGAAGTCTGTCATGAATGTATGTATATGTGTGTTACTGTCTCTTTGATTAGACATCACGTGATGAAGAATATTGCCTTTGTTGGAAATAGGTGAGTGTCAGTGACAAGAAGGGTATCTAGTCGTAGAAAATCTGCTTCAACAACTTTTGTCCAACTCCTGCAAGCATGGAAAAGTGTATGTTAACATCATGATGATGATGGTGATTATATAAATCTCTCTCTCTCTCTCTCTCTCTCTCTCTCTCTCTCTCTCTCTCTCTCTCTCTCTCTCTATCTATCTATCTATCTATCTAGAGAGAGAGAGAACAGAATAGGTAAGAGAAGTGATATGAGAGACTAGATGTTTATTCCATGTGTTTACAGCTATTTCATAATCTTGTTAGTTATATAATAAATGTTACATGAATATTGTCACACATTTAAAATATACACATGTAAACATATATAAATAGATATATATGCATGTGTTTACCTATATATATATATATATATATATATATATATATATAGAAGCATGCTGATATAGGAACTAACAGACTAATCTTCAGAATGATATATGGTGGTTGAAAATACCAACTCTACTACAGAGTGTAAGCTGACTCCGTATAATATATATATCCACAGGCAATAGATGTACTCAGCATGTTGCCATTTATGATCTACTTTAACCCTTTTGTTAACATATTTCTGTTGAGATGCTCTGTATTTCTTTCAATTAATTTTAGATATAACAAAGAATTAAGTAAAATAACTTAGTTATCATTAAGCTAGTGTTGGGAACATAAATTGTGACCAAGGTTTGGTGGAAGATTTTAACTCAGAACTTTTGAAAACAAGACATTTGTACTACAGAGCCAGAGGCAGTTTCAGGTGGGTTGGTATCAAAAGGATTAAGGGAGCACTGGCCATAGAATAATACAAATTCAGAAGCAAAAACAATAAATAAATACAGTAGAGTGAAAAGACAATGGAAAAAATTGAAAAAGAAAAACATAAGCTACCAAATAATCAGAAAGATTGTTTATTAAATAATAAAGAAATGAATGATAAAATAAGTTTGTCAAAGAAGTTGGCATTAAAGTAAAATATGGGTTCTAAGATAGAATTAATTTCCAAAGAGAGATAGTTTGACCAGTCTAGTATTAATTTAGTATTAATACTAGAAAAGAGAGCAAACGCAGAATCTGTGGAAAAGAAGATGAAAGTATTAATCATCTCTTATGTGAATGCATTATACTAGCACAAGAGTATAAGTACAAGCATGACTGTGTTAGTAGAAGAGTGCATTGGATGTTAGCCAAGTATGTGAATTCTAAGTGGTAGAAAAGTGATATGGACATGAACCAGAAGCTGCGATGGAGGATAAAAATTACTGGATTTCATGTGATTTCTCCATAAGGTCTAACCATACTATTGAAGCAAAGAGCCTTCATATAATTGTGAAAGATAAAGAAAAAAGTAAAAATAAACCAATTTTACCTCATAAACTTTGCAATACCAAATGATAATAGACTGGATGTCAAAGAAATCAAGGAATGTCAGAACCTAGCCAGAGATGTAGAGATTGTGGAAGACAAAGGTAACATTTGCCCCTGAGGTAATTGTTGAACTTGATGCAACATCCTAACTGCTGCTTGAAAGGCTGAAAGATATTGGGATTGAGACATGCGTTGTTGACTTGAAGCAAAGTTCCTCTTTCTATTCTTGAAGAATCCTTAGAAGGACTTTTGAAATTTGAGGAGACTTGTTCTCACCAAACCCCAAGACAACATCCTTGTTAACTAAAGTTGCTTGTAATAGCTTTATAAAAATAAAAATACTACTACTACTACTATTAATGATGATAATTCTTTGTACAATAGGTACAAAGCCTGAAATTTTGTAGGAGAAGGGCTAATTGATTACATCGGCTTCAGAACTTGATCCTGAAAGGATGCAAGGCAAAGTCGACCTCTCTAGAATTTGAACTTAGAACAGGAACCTGAAAGAAATACTGCTATGCATTTCATCTGACATGCTAATGATTCTGCCAGCCCACCACCTTACTACTACTACTACTACTACTACTACTACTACTACTACTACTACTACTACTACTGCTACTGCTGCTGCTGCTGCTGCTGCTACTACAACTACTACTACTACTACTACTGTTGTTGTTGCTGCTGCTACTGCTGCTGCTGCTGCTACTACTACTACTACTACTACTACTACTACTACTACTACTACTACTACTACTACTACTACTAATAATAATAATGATAATAATAATAATGATAATGATAATAATATGATGATGATGATAATACCAGCAACAACAGCAAGAACAAACATAGAATAGGAAAATATATTCCCATATAGGAGAAGGATATAAAGATGTATTCTTATATAGAAGAATATGAAAATGTATTCTTGTATAAAAGTGGAATAAAGATATATATTTTCTTTGTTCTTCTCTTCTCTTGTCAATGGGGAATTCAATGATTTTTTTTCTTCACATTTGAAGAAATGTATATTTGTGAGAGAATGATGGTAATTTTTTTTGGCTTCTTTTTTTTTTACATGTACCTGTTGTTTATATTGTTTATATGTCATTGTATATATTTGTGAGTATGAAGTGTAATTGTGTGTGTATATATACAAATGGGTATTTTTTGCAACAAGCATATGAAGTGTATGTGTATAGATTATGTATATATTCTTGCATATAATCACACATACATATATACATGCATATACCCTTAGATATCTGTCTGTCTGTCTATCTACACATCTACCAATCTATATATTCATCTGTTTGTCTTTCTGTCTATCTATGTGTGTGCATATATATATATAAGAATTTAAGGATTGGAGAAAACGCATGTTATAATTGCATACTTTATTCCTACATATGTTTCAAAGGATTACAACCTGTGTGATCCATAGGGATCTTTGATATTAAAATTGTAACCTTCTCATCAGGGAAAGCATGGGAATCATCTTAAACGTAAGACATTATGACCGATTATGAAAACAATAGATGGATAAGGTTCTTAAATATACTCAAATACCCAAAATTTCAAGGAGTTCCTGCCTTAAAAACAGGAGCTAACCACAGTTATTTTGTGTTTTTTGCTACATTGGTTTCTATTAACCTATTTATTCTATCAGAAGAATTTTTATTCATTAAGATAGAAGAAATACACATAATTATATATATATATATATATATATAT
>NC_068984.1:60115513-60117919 GCF_001194135.2 Octopus bimaculoides
TATATATATATATATATGTATATATATATGACTTTAAACTGAATCTGGTTGTGGGGCCCTGGTATGGACATTCCAGGGTTTTGAGGTGTGTGGAACCACCTCTTAGTCACAATTTGTTCCCAGATCTACCCAGACAGGTATTACCTGTTTAGGTCTCAGCTATGTATTAATTAGCATGTGGATCACTGAGAATGAAGGACCCATTGTTCTTGTTAGAACTTCCTTCTAGGAGATGGTAAACACATCATCATCATCATCATCATCACTTAACATCATTGCCCATGTCTCCGTGAAGCCCAACACTCGAAAGGAATTCAGCCACTTTGCCTCCTTGAGGCCCAATGCTCAAAAGGAACTCAGCCACTTTGTCCCTGAAAGACCCAACGCTTGAAAGAAATTCAGCCACTTTGCCTCCATGAGGCCCAACATTTGAAAGGTGTTCTTTACATGCTACCAGCAGTGGTGCACTTGGTTTGACAGATCCTCTCAAGCATAGCACATCACCAAAGGTCTCGGTCACTAGTCATTGCCTCTGTGAGGTTCAAAGTTCAAAGATTATACTTTACCACCTTGTTAGAGATTGGCACTTCTTTACACAGCTGTCCTTGTCCATCTGCATCACATGACCATACCAGTGCAGTCATCCCTCTTGCACACCACATCAGATGCCTCTTATGCCTAACTTTTCTCTCAAGCTGCTTAACCTGAAGTGCTGTTGGTTTCTGGTCATCCCATTCTCTGTTGTGCCACTGGTTTTGTAGTTGATTGCTAGCAACACTTTAACCACTCAAAACAAATTCATGCACAAGAACTTACACCATATTATATACATATATATATATCTCCTCCATATCGAACTAAATTCGACGACTGGCACACATGTCAATGTCATCTCCTCCATTGGACACGAAACTCGGCTTGTGAAGACATGTTGGGGCAAGCGAAAGCGAAATCGTGATGGTACCTGTGCCCAATGTCGCCTCCCTGGCACTTGTGCCAATGGCACGTGTAAAGACATTCGAGTGAGATCGTTGCCAGTGCCGCTGGACTGGCTCCTGTACAGGTAGCACGTAAAAGCACCCACTACACTCTCGGAGTGGTTGGCATTAGGAATGGCATCCAGCTGTAAAAACTCTGCCAGATCAGATTGGAGCCTGGTGTAGCCATCTATCTGGTTCACCAGTCTTCAGTCAAATCGTCCAACCCATGCTAGCATGGAAAGCGGACGTTAAATGAGGATGATTATGATGATGATGATATATATATATATATATATATATATATATACACACAGGGTGCAGTGAATAAACTGTCATCTAAATTACGCAAAAATGAAAATAACACTGACATCTCATTTTAACAGATATATTTACCAAAATTACATAAAAATATTTTGAATTACTAAAGAGCAAATTTATTCAATAAAATCACCATTGGCTTCAACCACGGCCTCCAGACAACTTTAGAATCTCTTGCAACTCTTCTGGACAGTCTCCTTGATTAAATTGGTGAATGCTGCCATAATCCTTGCCTTCAGATCATCTTTGGTATTACAAGGAGTTTTGTTGGCCTCTCGCTCAACTGCACCCGACACATAATAAGGGGGTTGCAGTCTGAGGAGTTAGGTGCCCAGATATTAGGGGTGATGTGGTCGCAGAAATTGTCTGACAGCCATGACTGGGTTCTCCTGCTTGCGTGGCATGGTGCAGAGCCCTGTTGCCAGACATAGGTTCTTCCAGCAGCCACCTTCTTGACCCAGAGCAGCACTACCTCTCCATGCACTTGATGTAAGCTTCCCGTGTGGGAAGATGAATGGAAGCATAATGTCGCCATCACTAGTGATCACTCCAAACACCATGGTGTTGACTGGATATTTGATTTCTATCACTCTCAGTACTTGTCCTCAGATTGACACTCAAACATTCTGAAATGTTTGTGTTGGAGCTTCCAGCATGAATACCAAGCAGTACAGCATGTCCTTCCCAAATTTCTGGCAGGGTGAATTGTGTCATGGTGTTGTTTTTCTCACAGACAGTGCCCAAGTGACCCTACTATACTGTGTAGTTGACAAAATCAAAAACAAACAATGTGCATGCATGAAATTAAAAATATAAAATGGCGATAATTTACCCATTGCACTCTGTATGTGTAGGTCTATGTAAAATTGAACATATAAGCAGAGTTAAAGGTAATGCTATGCCACTTCATAATAATCTTATTATTATTATTATTACTATTATTATTATTATTGTTGTTGATATTATATACTCCAGGAAACCTATATGGTTAAGGTAATGTATTCAGAATTATCCAATAGAATTTATCTCTAAATTCTTATCCTATGAGAATATTATTAGATTTATATATTAACTGTTGAATAACCTATTTTGAATACCTAATTGAGAA
>NC_068984.1:60118086-60119345 GCF_001194135.2 Octopus bimaculoides
CACACACACACACACACACATGCACACACACACACACACACACACACATGCACACGCACACACAAATATAGGAGGGCATGTTGAAAAGTCCCTAGTTGTGGGTAAAGGAAAATACAGGAGGATCAGTTAATTATTTAAGTCATCATATTCCCCTCACAGATTTACACACTTATTGCAGCAGTCCTTCAGTTTTTCTAATCCCTGTAAAAGAACTTGGAAGGTTGGGGCTCCAATCAGGTCTTTCATGATACTCTTAAAGTCAGGAACTTTTCATCACCCCTCATATATATACACATATATATATGTATAGTTGTAGTATAAGATATGGATTCAGAGAATTGTGTTGCTATCACAGAAAGCTCCTCTAACAGACTCAGTTATCAGAGCACATCGTAATCCAATATTGATCTTCTCTCTTTGTCATCACCTGGTCATAACTATTTACATATTTGTCCCTCATGCTCTCATTGTCTTATACATATGGTACAGGCAGTCACATGACGCCTTGTCCACGAGCATGAAGTCCCCTTGAGTTTGTACTCCTGTGAGATGCATGGCTACTTCAATAGTGCTGGTTGCATTAGAAAAGCACCTAGTACATATTGCAATGTGGTTGGCATTAGGAAGGGCGCCCAACTGTAGAAACCATGACAAAGCAGACACTGGAGCACAATGCAGTCATGGGCCCATTGGATCCTGTCAAACTGCCCAAGTCATATCAACATGAAATGTGGACATGAAGTGATTATGATGATTTGATATACATATATGCACACTCAAACACACTAACACATATGCACGCAAATGCATGAAAATAAAACACAAATGCACACATATTCACAGTCGCATTTACACTTATGCATATGCACAATGAATGCATACACATACAAATATATGTACGAATGGCTTCAAACAGGAATTGAAACTGCATTCGTAAAAAGCAAACTTATTGCACTCAAAACACTCTTAAGTCATTAATATAATGAGTAAATTTGAAATTTTTGTTTAGTTAAACAAAACTCCTCAGGTGTGTTTTGATGTAATAATTTTTATCTTGAAATAACTGTGTGATAACATAACTGTGTGTGATAACTATGCCACATGAATTATTAATCACACATATATGTTATCTCACAGCTTTTTGCTGATAAAAATTAGTAATATGTGTGTGGATGATTTTTTTGTGTTGCTTTTTTTAAAAATTCTTCTTGAGAGAGAGAGAGAGAGAGAGAGAGAGAGAGAGAGAGAGAGAGAGAGAG
>NC_068984.1:60119640-60129881 GCF_001194135.2 Octopus bimaculoides
ATATATATATATATATATATATATATATATATAAATGTGTGTAAGTATATATTTTTTCATGCCCACACACACACACACACACACACACACACACACACATGTGTATAATAAATATATATATATATGTGTCTATAAATATATCATAATATACACGTATATTATATATCATAATATATAATATACACATATGTGTGTGTGTGCATGTATGTGAATACATGTGTGACCATGTGTGTGCATATGTGTGTATGTGGTTTGATTCAGAAACTTCTTTAGAACATAATGATAGGCATGACTGTGTGGTAAGAAACTTGCTTCCCAGCCACATGGTTTTGGGTTCAGTCCCATTGCATGGGCGCCTTAAGCAAGTGTCTTCTACTATAGCCCTGGACCGACCAAAGCCTTGTGCATGAATTTTGGTAGATGGAAACTGAAAGAAGCCTCCCCTATCACTCACACATATACAAGGTGCATCCCAGAAGTTTTGAAGCTTTTTCAAGAGAGACATTTAAATTTCAAAGGAGTATAAAACCCTATCTCCTTCAAAGTAGGATCCTCTGACTTCAATTCTATTGTCGTAGCACTCAAACCACTTCATGAAGGCCTCCAGAGAAGCCCTCCAAAGTGAAAGTGCTCAGAACCCTTGTCACAGCCTCCATCTTCTCTGTGTCTTTAAAACTACTGTTCCTTAGGTTCTCCTTCAGCTTAGAGAATGACCAAAAGTCATTGGGAGCAACACATGGAATAGTGAGAAGGATGAGGGACAGTTTTGATGCCCATCTCTGTCAAGTATTTGGTTACCAGAATGGAATTGTGACCAGTAGTATTTAGTTGACTGAAAAGCAGCATTCAATGGGTTGTGTTCAAAGTGCTGTTGCAGCTGTCTCCTTCAATGTGGAATAAAAAACGTTGGCAGGTGAGTTTATTAAATGTATAGTAATGATATACTAAAATTGCAATAATCTAGGACAGTTATAACTATCTCTCCTAAAGAGTCTCAAAACTTATAGAATGCACCTTATACATATATATATATATATATATATATATATGAATAATATATAAATATATGCATATATCCATACATATATGTACATACCTACATCTATATGTATACATACAGGGATTTTTTGCGGAGGGTGAAAGTGTTAACAAGAACAGGACAGTGAGAACAAGACAGTAAAAACAAACAGATAAAAAGGTGCTATATCTCCATAAGATCTTTTCAACACTGTGCAATATATGCACAACACAGCTAAAATTACTGTATATGTTGTATACATTTACATTTATATAAATAACTAATTACTCTGTATATAAATAATTAAGTGCCCAATACAAGCTTCATAAATCAAGTATTATGTAAAGTACATTTTCATCTTGATATGTATTTTTTGTTTATGTTAACAAAAACGTGTACACTCCATTGGGAAGAGCAGAGTTGTATATTCTGTTATACAAGTAAAAGGAAGAACTCCATATAATCCTTTCTGTTATAGGCACAAAGCCTGAAATTTTGTGGGAGGGGGGCTAGTTGATTACATTGACCTTTGTGCTGAACTGTACCTATTTCACTGACCACAAAAGAACGCAAGGCCAAATTGTCTTCAACAGGTTTTGAACTCGGAGCATGAAGATGAATGAAATGTTGCTAAGAATCTTGACCAATAGGTGCAGGAGTGGCTGTGTGGTAAGTAGCTTGCTTACCAACCACATGATTCCGGGTTCAGTCCCACTGCATGGCATCTTGGGCAAGTGTCTTCTACTATAGCCTCGGGCCAACCAAAGCCTTGTGAGTGGATGTGGTAGACGGAAACTGAAAGAAGCCCATCGTATATATGCATATATATATATATATATATATATGTGTGTGTGTTTGTGTGTCTGTGTTTGTCCCCCTAGCATTGCTTGGCAACCGATGCTGGTGTGCTTATGTCCCCGTAACTTAGCGGTTCAACAAAAGAGACCGATAGAATAAGTACAAGGCTTACAAAGAATAAGTCCCGGGGTCGATTTGCTCGACTAAAGGCGGTGCTCCAGCATGGCCACAGTCAAATGACTGAAACAAGTAAAAGAGTAAAGAGCAAATATGTTAATGATTCTAACAGCTTGCCATCTTAAATGCACTAAAAATAATGACTATGGTAACATATTAAAATAAATATGAGTCTCTGATTAATCTATTCATATCTACATAAGCATCCATACTTATACATACAATATGTACCATCCTGCTGTTTATTATAGTACACTTGGTTAGCTTGGTCAGATAACCCCCTACCACCAGGCTGCAGGCGAATGCCTAACCATGGATTATTTGGTACCGGGCAACACAGAGAGGATGAATTTTAAAATTTTATATCCATTTTATTGACTGCTGCAGTCTTCAAGGTGTGTTTATTTTATATGTGTGTTATATATGTAATAATGAAATTATGTATCACGTACTTTATTGTGTTTTCCTATGCACATGATCCCCTGGTCCATGGAAAAATTGTTTTGCATGAAACTGGTCAATGGTGCAAAAAATGTCCCCCATGGTTGGGGACTGCTGCTCTAGGCTTTAACAGAAGAATTTAACTCTTTAGCATTTAAACTGGTCATATTCAGCCCAAATTTTCTGTTTGTTTTATATTCAAATTGGCCTGATCCAGTCTTTCACACCTATCCTACAATATCATTCTAAAAATAATAAACAATTGATTCATCAGAGTTTTCAAGCTATGAGATAATGCATGATTAATTGAAAACAATGTGAATAAGTAAGCATTACACTTGACAGGTTAAGCGAAATGCTAGAGGGTTAAACCTCTCTATTTCTTTGATATCCTCTTATCTCTCTATCAGTAATGTAACTCTCCACTTCCTACTTATACTCCTCCTTCACTTACTCTCCCCCTCTCACTGTAACTTCTAACTATTCTACCAACACTCTGCTTCTCCCATCAGTCCCACACCAATGCTGTCTCTCTTCCATTAATTCCTCCATCACCACCCACTCACCTCAGTCACAGTTTCTTCCATGCTTTTGTTGCATCAACTCACCTTGGTTCTCCAGTAGAGCCAGTGTCACAAATAATTGTTTCCATTCTGCTCTGTAAAGTGGATAGCAAATGAATGGAAACAACATGAGATTGATAGGACTCTTTAGTCTGTCCAAAGACATAACTGTCCTTCTAGTGTTAGGTGCCATTATAAAATATACCTAGTATACGCTGAAAAGTGGTTGGTGTTAGGAGTACCCAGCAATAGAAACCATGCCAGAAGTGAAGTATTTTGTTTGTTTGAGACATGGTCCTTCAGTGCATCTAAGAGGACTGTAACCCCAAAATAAGAACTGACCTAGACTGTGATAACCCAGCTGACTCATGGCAGCATGGAAAGTGGATGTCATCATCATCGTCGTCGTCGTCGTCGTCGTCGTCGTCATCGTCGTTGTCGTTGTCGTTGTCGTCACCCTCATTATTTAATGTCCTCCTTCCATGCTGGCATGGGTTGGGCAGTTTGACAGGAGCTGGCAAGGCAGAAGACTACCATACTTCTGTGTCTGTTTTGGCATGGTTTTTACGGCTGGGTGCCCAATAATGATGATGATGATGATGACGACGACGACGACGACGACGACGATGACGACGACGACTTAGGGTATTCGGCTCATGGCTGTAAGGTTGTGAGTTCAATTTCCAGTGGAATGTTGTATCCTGGAACAAGATACTTATTTCATGTTGCTCCAATTCACTCAGCTGGCAAAAATGAGAGTTGTACCTGTATTTCAAAGGTCCAGCTTTGTCACATTGTATGTGTCATGCTGATTCACCCTGAGAATTACATGAAGGGTATATGCGTCCATGGAGTGCTCAATCACTTGCACATTAATTTCACAAGCAGGCTGATATGTTGATCGAATCAACTAGAACACTTGTAATTGGTGGAGTGTCCAGCCTGATGATGATGTTGATGATGATCATGATGATGTTTATGATGTTGATGACGTCGATAGTCCAATGGGCCTGTGATAAATATTTCGGTGCTATTCACAAGACAAAAGCTACTGGGGATGAAATGCATGTTTCTATGCATCAAGCTTCCTTGGAAGATTTCACTTCTTTATTCTACAGACTGCTACCTAACAATGCCTGATAGACTGAAGCCAAGTAAAGTCAAATTTACATAAATCGTTGCAGCAGCTGATTAAAGGCAATTGCTCATTTTAACAAATCAACCATCAATTCAAAGTGATGCCTATTTTATTCAATGAAAAAGAATAGAAAATGATTGAGAGAGAGAGAGAGAGAGAGTGAGAGTGAGAGAGGAAAAATGAAAGAGAAGTAGATACAAAGTTAGGCAGATAGATAAATAGATTGAAAGAATGAATGAAAGAGAAAGAGAGAAAGAAAGAATGAAAGAGAAAGAGGGACAAATAAAGAGTGAGAAAACATTGGTACTTTGCCTGAAGATACAATGAAATCACTGCAACGGAATGGAAAACTTTGGTAATGAATAAATGATGTGTTGCATTGGAATTTTCTGTATTTTCCAGCTTATTTCTTGTGCTGATATAGCAAAACTTTACAGAACAAAGTATTGCTGTTATTATTATTATTATTATTATTATTATTATTATTATTATTATTATTGTTATTGTTATTGTTATTGTTGTTGTTGTTGTTGTTTTTCTGCCAGAGTTTATCATAAATCCTAATATAATCACTTAAAGAAAATAGACACACTCCAAGATTTCTTGAAGAGAATTTGGTCTCAAAAGTGCTCCATTTGGGAGCCGTTGCATGAAATTTAAACAATTTTTTTTTCTTCTTCTTCTTCTTTTTCTTCTTTGTGTTGGGACAATAGATAGGAAATCAAACAGGAAAAGAAGGAAAAGAAGAGGAAATTATTAGAATTTGGTTAAGAAAGATGAAGAAACACATTTTTAGTTGTTGCGTAGCCTCAGGTCAACTTTGATGGAGCAGACATAAGATTTTTAAGCAAATTATCATGACTGCACAAAGTCTTTTTTCTTGCTTTCTTTCTTATAAAATTTCTTCTTGTTTGACATACATATATAAATATACACAAGATACATACTCTATCACAGTCAAACACATGCACTGTCTTACCTGTCTCTCACCTACTAACATGCCTGTGCATGTGTGTATTTATACACACATACATATATATTTGTGTAAGGAAAGGCTTTTAATTCAAACATGTAAAAAAGACACAACTGTGTTTAAATATTTTGTTTTTGTATAATATTAAGCATTTTAAAATAATATTAGTCCTTTATGTTTAGTTTGGAACAATAGCATTTCTAAGTCCATGAACATTTGCAGACTTTCTCACTCATATAATCTGAATGAAATTATTGAGCGAGGTCATTGCCTGTGCCGCTGGACTGGCTCCTGTGCAGGTGGCATGTAAAAAACACCATTTGAGCATGGCCGTTGCCAGTACCGCCTGACTGGCTTTCATGCTGGTAGCATGTAAAAGCACCCACTACACTCTTGGAGTGGTTGGCGTTAGGAAGGGCATCCCGCTGTAGAAACTCTGCCAGATCAGATTGGAGCCTGGTGCAGCCATCTGGTTTGCTAGTCCCCAGTCAAATTGTCCAACCCATGCTAGCATGGAAAGTGGACATTAAACTATGATGATGATGATGATGTAGCATAGTGTTCATGTGGTTTGCATTAGGTTGCAGAAGATCATGGGAATGCTGTTATGATAGATAAAAGTCATCAATGCCAGATTTAAAATTATTCAAGAGTTAACTCCTCTTAGATTTTCACATGTGTCATATTTTGTTCTTATTAGAGCTTCCATAGTTAATCTGCCTCATTTTTTTTTCCAGAAATTTATATAGGATAGTAGTACTGGCAACTATTGATCTTTTAAAATCTAATTTTGTTTTACGTACTATAATATAATATATTGCAATGGCCACTTGTTGTGAATTCATGATCAACCAATGAGAAAGTGTTTTCCTTGTGTGTCTGATGGAACAGTTTGAGTTAAGAAGTTTACAACTTTCTTCTTTACACTGAAATTCTTATATCACATTGGATGAAATACATTCCATGTCTTGAAAATTTGGGACTTCATGTGTTAATGAGATTTTTCATCCTGATGTTTTTGTAATATAATCTAGTATTTTGAGGTTATGGTTAGGTATGATCATTTTTGTCCTCATTTTAATGTCCACTTTTCCATGTTTTCATGGGCCAGATAGAATTAGTTGAGGCAGATTTGTTATGATTGGATATCTTTCCTGCTACCAACACTCAACTGTTTCTAAGGAAGGTAATATTTCTCTTTGATGAGACATGTTTTCATGGAAGATTGGAAATGAAGGTAATTGCTGGCATGAAGAAGGCACTTACTCACATCTGTTAGGTAATATCAAGGCAAGGAGACAGTGACATGCATACACACATGCATGCACACAACTTCTTTCAGTTCCTGTCTATCAAATTCACTCATAAGGTTTTGATTGGCCTAAGATTATTGTAGAATATACTTGCCCAAGTTGCCATGCTGTGGGACTGAACCCAAAACCACGTGGTTGGGAAATAAACTTCTTCTCTCACAGCCACTCTTCTGCCTATGCTGCATTAATATAATGCTTGATCCTTAAGCATAATGTAATCTAATATGCATGCAAAATACAAGAAGTATGAGTTTTGATATTTACGGGTGACACGTAAAGCGGGTGACACGTAAAAGCACCCACTACACTCTCTGAGTGGTTGGCGTTAGGAAGGGCATCCAGCTGTAGAAACTCTGCCAAATTAGATTGGAGCCTGGTGTTGCCATCCGGTTTCACCAGTCCTCAGTCAAATCGTCCAACCCATGCTAGCATGGAAAGCGGACGTTAAACGATGATGATGATGATGATGATGATTTCAAATTTTGGCACAAGGTCAGTAAGTTTGACGGAGGGGGCTAGTTGATTACATCTATCCCAGTGCTTGATTGGTACTTATGTTCTGAACTCAGAACATGAAGATGGGTGAAATATCACTAAGTCTTTTGCTTGGCATGCTAATGATTCTATCAGCTTGCCATCTTAGTATTAATTTCAATATTAAAATGACTATAAAGTTACTCCAGACAAGGCACTGTATTTTGATTGCTCATTCCTACCTGTGAGGGAAGGAGTGATACAGCTTTTTAAATACAGCTTTAGGCTATTCCATGCTTTTAGTAATGAGGTAGTAAAGCTGTTAATTGAATGTTATAAGAAGTATGGCGTTTGTTATATGTATACAGGTGAGGTACAGTAGGTCCTATATGTACAGAATGATGTACTGATTTTAAAACTAGGAGCTTTTAGCCAGAAAGAAAAGCAGTGCTTGTGACCCTTTATAGGGCCTTTGAGATTGGTGGGAAGGAGCGAGGAAAGAAGGAGTCCTTAAATCAGAAACCTGTCCCAAATGCTTGTGACAGAGTGGACTCTATTAACTCTTTAGCATTTAAACTGGCCATTTCCAACTAAAAATATTCGGCCATATCATGCTGAGAGCACCGGTTCTCGTCCGATCACTGAAGTTAAGCAACGTCGAGCCTAGTGAGTACTTAGATGGGTGACCGCTTGGGAAACCTAGGTGCTGTAAGCGTCCCAAACTTTAATGGCGGTGCCCCAGCATGGCCACAGCTCATGAGCTGAAACTAGATAAAATGAAAATGAAAATGAAAACTTGTTTTATGTTCAAATTGTCTAGATCTAGCCTTTCACACCAGCCCTAGAATGTCATTCTAAAAATAAATAGTTACCTCATCAAAATCTCAAAGCAATAAGATAATGCATGATTAATTCAAAACAAAGTGAATAAATAAGCATTACTTTCGACAGAATAGTGTGAATAATAAAGGGTTAAAATCTTCCAAAATGCCAGGTGTTAGTTTTGAACTGGGTGAAGAATTAAAACTTTTGTCAAAGTATCAGTAATTCTGTGACAGGTTTACGATTGAACCTGTGGCAGTGGAGATCTCTGGCATTCCCAGCCCACAGACCATATCCCTGCTCACTGCTGTTGGGGTGGAGATGGCTGTCTGCAAGTGTGAGCCCCACGAGTCAGAAGGGTTGTTCCAGTATGTCTCCTTTGTCATCCTTCAGGGCAATGCCTTTTCCATTTTGTCTGGCAGCACCATGAGGCAGTCTGAATTACAGGAAATTGAGAGAATGTAAAAATTTCATAGCTTACTACAGGAACAATATCAAAATAATGTCCCTCAGATACTTCTGGAATTATATTCATTAAGTCTTACAGGCTATTGTGGGATTTGAACTCAGAATGCAAAAAGATAAAATAAACTTTGCAAGGCGTCCAATCTGATGTTCTTACAATCTTGCCAATGCACCATTCTGGATACTGCTTAGTTATTGAATCTAAAAGGATGAAAGGCAAAGTTTACCTCAGTAGGAAACAAATTAATACCACTGATGGTGGTGTGTTTATGTCCCTGTAACTTAGCAGTTCGGCAAAAGAGACCGATAAAATAAGTACTAGGCTTCCAAAAAGAATAAGTCCTGGGGTCGATTTGCTCGACTAAAAAGCGGTGCTCCAGCATGGCCGCAGTCAAATGACTGAAACGAATAAAAGAGTAAAAGAGTAAAGAGTATATAGAAATCATTCTCTGATTAGTAATTTTTCTTTTTCGGCAGGCATAGTTCCATCCTTCTGGCACTTGCTTAATCTAATAGAGCAGGTTGATTAACACTTTTGATATCAAGCTGCAAGTAATAGCCTCTGGTTTTATAATACAAAGCCTCTGATTTTAAAGTGTTTAAATTTAAATTTCACTCTTCCATTATAATTTTAAGTATAGAAATTAAAAAAAAGAGATCTTTTATGATTTGAACTCCAGTTTAATAATGAAAATGTCAGTGATATTATTAAATTTACCAAATTCTTGATTATTTTCGAAATTAATTGAAACACAAGGACAGTGTTTATTTCATTTAAAATATTGTCATGAAAGGGTTAGACTATCTGTCAGGCATCTTACTTGAGCTATCTTCTTTGATAACTATATTCTTGCCTTCAGGGCTGGTATTGTTATTGTCATTTCTCTTTTTGGTATTGGCATCGATATCTTATTGGCATTAATATCTTCATTAGCACCATTGTTATCATGATCATCATCATCACTATCGTCAGAAGGATCATGACAACAACAACAAACTTGACCAAAATCACCACCTCCACTATCACTGCTACCCCCACCATCATTGCCACCATCACCATTGCTGCAACCACCACCATTGTCACCACCACCACCACCACCACCTTCCTCACCATCACTACTGTTGCCACTATAACTATTGCTGCTCCTGCCACCTGTTGTGTCAATTGTCTCTTTTAGCCAAGGAGAGAGTGAGAGAGACCTTTTCTTAACTTGCTAGAAATAAATGCTAAATCTTCCTCAAATTATACACTTCTGAATTTAGAAAAGGGAAACATTGTACATGTAATTCAATGTAGTTCAAAGTACTCTGTGTTTCAAAAAAAGATAGGACATCCAAGGATGGAACGTTCTTGGATCATTGGTCTCCTCAACCAGAGACAATTTGGGACTAAATAATGATAATAATGATCAAAGTGATTTGAAAAATAAACTTCCCGGCACAAGTAGACATGTGCAAGCATGGCAGTATGGTTAAGAAGCTTGTTTTGATACCACATGGTTTTGGGTTCAGTCCCACTGTGCAGCACCTTGAGCAAGTGTCCTACTATAGTTCCAGACAAAACCATACCTAGTGAATATAAATTTATTAGACAGAAACTGGAGCCATCTTGAGGCCATGATGAAGCTGAGAGTAGCTTCTTTGGAATAAACTGTTATCTCCCAGCCATAATCTAGTTGATATTTTTTGATTTTTAAAAATGCTCTTAGTTTTGGATAGGATATTGTGTATTCCCGTCCTTTTATGCAAACTGTCAAATTTAGTCCAAACACCCTGTGCATATATATATATATATATATATATATATATATATATATATATGTTTGTGTATGTCTTTGTGTTTGTGTTTGTTCTCCTCAACATTGCTTGACAACTGCTGCTGATTTCTTTATGTCTCTGTAACTTAGCAGTTCAGAAAAAAACTGATATAGTTAGATGAAATAAGTATGAAACATTAAAAAATAAGTACTGAGGTTGATTTGTTTAACTAGCCCCTTCAATGCAATGCTACAGCATGGCCACAGTCTACTTACTGAAACAAGTATGAAGGTGTGCTGAA
>NC_068984.1:60136082-60138728 GCF_001194135.2 Octopus bimaculoides
ATATATATATATATATATATATATATATATAGAGAGAGAGAGAGAGAGAGAGAATAATAATAATAATTGAGAGCTTAATGAGATACCTAGCCCAAAGTAAGGAAACCTTGCTAGTGACAGTTAGGAATGAGGGAGTATTGAGAGCAGAGAAAAAAGGGAAAACAAAGGAAGAAGTACAAAAAGGATGTGATGAAGAATTACGCAACAATGGACTACACAATCAATTCCATGTAGCCACAACAGAAGTTGCTGGAAAAAATAGGTGGGATTGGCTGATGAAAGGAACCCTAAAAAAAAGAGACCAAGAGTACTATACTGGCAATGCAGGACCAAGCTTTGGCCATGAACTGGAGGGTCAACCTTATGAATGAGCAAGTGTCTCCGCTGTGCTGCTTCTGCAATAGAGTGGATGAAACCATTGCCCATATGAACGAATTCCTTAGACTTGCCCAAAACCACTACAAATTGTGGTGACATGACCAGGTAGTGAAAGTGCTACATTGGAAACTGTGTGAAAAGTGGGGGCTAGAGAGAGGCAAGACATGGTATGAACACAAACTGCAGAGAGTGGCAGAGTTGGAGACTAGCAAAATCCTCTGGGATTTCCCAAATTAAACAGGTTAGGTACTAGAGCATAACAGACCGGACATAGTAGTGGTGGACAAGGTGCACCACATATGCTATATAGTTGATGTTGCATACCCCTTTGACCCACGAATAGTCAAGAAGGAAGACGAAAAGATAAATACAACCCTCTTAAGTACAAAATAGCCTGGTTATGGAAAATGAAGAAGGTGAAGATAGTGCCAATTATTGTTTGATCCTTGGGAACAGTATCAGAAGGCATCAAGCGGAATATAAAGGAAATTGGAATTGATTTCTCAGTAGAACTGTTACAAAAGGTTTGCCTTCTTGGCATGGCCAGAATAATGAGGAATAATGAGCTGTAAAGAACAAATAGCATGGTACTGTAGGCTGCAGGTAGTAAGCCTGTTATGCATGCAAGACTCCAGAAGCTCCAACAAAACCTGTGTTACAGAGAAAATAATGATAATAATAATAATAATAATAATAATAATAATAATAATAATAATAATAATAATAATAATAATAGTAATAATAATAAGCTAGGTGTATTACAAAAATTGGCATTACTTGGAACTGCACACATATTGTGTAAAGTATTGTCAGCCTGAGGTCCTTGTTGTGACTTGACAGACAGTTCAAACCCCTGGTAGATATAGTATCTTCAATTAATAACATCATGATATTGGATACTTAAATAATAATAATAATAATAATAATAATAATAATAATAATAATAATAATGATTTCAAATTTTGGTACAAGGTTGACTATTTGGGGGCGGGGAGTTAAGTGAGTTACATCTACCCCAGAGCTCAACTGGTATTTATTTTATTGACCTGGAAATGATGAAAGGTAGAGTCGACCTCAGATAAATTTAAACTCAGAACATAAAGAGGAGTGAAATATCTGCTTTGCATTTTGCCTACTGTGCTAATGATTCTGTCAGCTCTAACATTGTATTGAGATCAAATTTATAAGTAGAGGTTATTATCATATGTTTGATAAATGTATTCCTAATTTCTCTTTGAAAAATAGGACCTATTAACTCACAGGGCTCTCAGCAACCAGGGACCAAAGTAATGAATTAGTTTCAGATTTTGTAAAATCCATCATCTAGATTGGCTTAATCTTTCCCGTTGAATGACAAATTTCTGCTTTATGGAAAAGGAAAAAAGTATATATATAAACATCATTGGACTTGAATCAATCTTATTTACACTGCATAAAGGAGTGCTCACCATGTTCTCACAGCAACCAGCAAAATTTAAGCAAATCCAATGACAGCTTTCTACAAAGCCAAAACTCATCCATTAGGTGTCTTAATCTCTCTCTCTGGCTGCTAAGAACCCTGTATTTTTTATACAGGATCTCTTGTCATAGCAAATTTAAAATTATGTTTATTAAATTTTATCAATTCTATGATTGTAATTCTGTTTGTGGATTGGGTAGATGGAAACTCAAAGAAGAACATTGTATGTGTGTGCGTGTGTGTGTGTGTGTGTGTGTGTGTGTTTGTGTGCGTGTGTATCTATCTTTCTATCTATCTATCTATCTATCTATCTATCTATCTATCTATCTATCTATCTATCTATCTATGTGTTGAGATCGTAGTTGTGGCTGATGTCAGTGTTGTGTAACTGGCCCATTGAAAGCACCCTTCAATCGTTGGGCGATATGCTGTGCTTGTGAAGACCTGTCGAACTAAGTGAAGTTGTAGTCATGGACAGTGCCAGTGCCATCTGACTGGCACCCATGCCATCATAGAAAATGGACATTAAATGATGATGCTGATGATGATGTATCTTTGTGTGTATTTGTGTCACTTTGTCTTCACATTACATGTAGATGTAAAGGAGTGTCACTGTTATACAAGTAATATTGTTGATTACCAATATACTGTGAAAACATGTCTGACTATGTTGGTGACAGGGAGGAGATCCAGCATTAGAAAATCTGCCTCAATAGAATTTGCCTGACCCATGCAAGCAGAGAAATGATGATGATGGTGTTGATGATGATGATGATGATGATGATTATGTATATATATATATATATATA
>NC_068984.1:60139238-60145603 GCF_001194135.2 Octopus bimaculoides
ATATATATATATATATAAACTAAAAAGCAGAAAAGTATAAATTTCTTATATAGTTCTTAATTTGTGTGTGTTCAACAGATGCTTCAATAGAGTAAAAACGTCATCACTTATATAATTATGTAATTACAGTACACAATTAAAATACATAATTGATTTATGAGTGATGGTTTACCTATTTCTTCTGTAGGAGACAGAGAGAAAAAATGCCCTGAAATTAAAGAAATTATTATTGTTTTTAGTCTGTTGAAACAACTGTTGGAGACAATTACATTATGAATTATGTGTTAAATTTATGCTTTTCTGCTTTATATTCTAAAAATGTTGTTCTCAACTATTGTTTAATCAGTTCTGTATAGACATGCAAGTTTATTCCACCAGTATTTACTGTATTGTAATAATTTATTGGAGTTTAACCCCTTAGCGTTCAGATTACTATGTCAAATGTAAGCATACTTATTCACATTGTTTTGAATTAGTCATGAATTATCTTGAAACTTTCAGATTTCAATGATATGACTGCTTGTTTTTATTACTGAATGAGTCAATAGCTTAGTCATCGTTCAGTGATACACATATATACACACACATATATATGTCTGGGTTTATATATATATATATATATATATATATATATGTGTGTGTGTGTGTGTAATTCAAATAATAAGACAAAGAAATACTGTAACACATCTTTAATGATCAGTTACAATTGTTTTTGCACCAACTCTGCTTACATTGTCTGTTTCTGCAAAGTTTCAAGGTGAAGATTTATGTAATTTTACAATTTTAGATATTTGAGTGGTACTTCATCAGACTTGCATCAATGGTGTGCTCTTACATTGTGCATCTTCCAGACTTTGTGTTGTAAGGCAGTCTTTTGCCACTGTTGTATCTGGTTTTTGATGATGGTTGTTGCTCTGACAGATATTGTTATCTTTCAAAGTCGTAGAAAGAATGTTTCAATCTGGCATTGTATGACCTGCAGTTGTACAGTGTTATTATCCTCAAAAGATTTAACCGTTATAACGTTCACTCAGTATCACAGTATAATTACTATATTGGCACAGACATGACTATCAGCACAGTCTACATGTACTCTCAACCTTCATGACCTTCCTGTCAACCGGCTACTAGTCTATTTATAATGGCTGGCTACTACCACTTTTTTACTAGAAGTGGTGTATAGTTTCACTATACAACACTTTGTTTTTTGCTTAAATCAAGAGGAAACAAAAATGTAAATAAAAGTAAACAAAAATGTGGCTATAAATAGTATAGAGAACATGTGAAAAGATGAAAAGGATGGAGAGAAAGAAGAAGAAGAAGAAAGAAAAGAACATATGTGTGTGTGTGTGTGTGTGTATATATATATATATATATATATATACTAGCAGAAAGACCACCCTCCGGGTGGTTTTCTGCTAGCCACTTGATAATATTTCCCCATTTGATTCCCAATTCTAATAATTTTTATGATATTTTAAGTCTAATTACTTTCTTGTATTATAGTGCTCACTTGCTTAGTAAATATTGCTTTCATCATTTTATCACAGTCATAATCTCTCTTTTTTAAATAAACATTAAGGTAGTCCAACTATGTGTAATGTGTGAAAAAATAGTAGCGATCACATTGAGATATATCAAATAGCCATAGCAACAAATTCACTCGTTAATTCTTAGGTAATGACGGAAAGGAAATAAGTTACATGAGTTCGAAGCTTCAGTGAGTTTTAATAAGCTGTCCAATATAATTTATTTTCAGTGTGTATAAACAATAAACTGAGGGCATTTACACAATGAATTTAAGTCAACAAAATACTTGATTTCCTCATCTGAAATAACAAAATAAAACTTGAAATGAAAAAATTGCAATGAATATGTATTAAGTAGATTATTATTAATGAAAACAATTAGATGCGAGAGAGAGAAACTGAGAGACTGTGTTGCAAATGAAGATGAAAATTTTGTCAGAACATATTAATATTGTTTATCAAATGTTACAACCTACTCTGTAATGAACGCAAAGCTTGGCAACAAATATTTAAATTTGTGATAGTAAATAATAACAGATGCTTCAAAAGTGCCTTTGTATCAGTATATATTAACAGAGGAATTAATAAAAATTTCACAGTCAAATCTATAATATGGCTATTATGGAGGGTGTGACTAACTAACTAACTAATAGACATCACAGAGATTTATATGTAGATATATAGCTGAGTCAATCTGTTATATGTATTTATCATTAATAATTGGTAGAACTTACATAGGTGTGCATAGACAGATAGACAGATGGACGGAAGTCTGGTACTGTTGAAACACATGGGAATGGCATTTCCTTTTTCAAATATACTCAAATTTAAAATGATCTAATATAATGATATCATTCATCTGGCATGTGTTGAAATATGCCAAAACAATTTAATTTCTCACAAATATATGTTACTTTACATATAATTTATGTGTTAATTCTATTTACTGAAACTTGCTAAAAAGTATATTTTGCTTTAAAGTAGTATCTCCTTGTAGACACAATTGTCAGTAATCATACTGTTTCCATTTCTCTCAGCCGATATTTTTACATTAGCCTTTTTTCAAAGTCTAGATAATGTATCATACAGCTGACCATGTGAGAAGAATTGTGTAGGAAGATATATTCCAGTTTCTTCAAAAGTCTGTCCCTGTGCCTTGTTGCATGTCAAGGCAAAAGATGGCTTGACAGGAAATTGTTTGCATGTAAATGTGAATGGAAATTCCATTGATTGAGATACATGTGGTATTCTTGGAATTAGCAGAGTTGATCCTGCATAAGGACCAGAAACAACCTCAGCCTCAATAACATGATCATATAAACTGATAGTGATGTAGCGTGTATCAGTGCAATGTCCATTAGTAGCATCTAAATTTCTCAGAAGTATTATGCAGCACTTTTTCTTCAGTTTGAGAATATGTGGTGTAAGTTTGTTGATGATCTCGATTGGGTACAGAGTTTCATTCTCAACTGTATCTGAGCTTCTGTATATTTTTAGCTCACCAGGGATCCTGGTCAACAGAAAATCCTTTACAAATTGTGCTGCTTCATCTGTTGGAGTAACAATGGTTCTATTTGCAAGCCACACAGGGTTTGTGAAGTTAGTTTTCAGGTCAGTATATACAAAATCACATAGATTTGAAAGAGTACCACTTTCAAGGCAAAGGTCATTGGGTAGTTTGATTTTGGATTCACCCTAGGCTTTGTTCAACAGAAATGTTACCATTTCCTACATCAAGAAGGTAATTAGCAAACTCTCTTTCATCAGAATGACCTTCTGTAAGAAGTTTTAGATTGGTTGTCAGCTCCACTGCTTCCACATGATCACAAAGAAAAGACCTCTTTAGTGTTGCATCAACAATTTGTGATCTGACACCATTATTTTGAAGTAGAATATTCTCCTCTCAAGATACCCTAATCAGTCGGTCATGTGTAGTGGAAACAAAATCATGTCTATATTCCCGTGCATATTCAGACATCTGTTTCAGTCACTTTGCCTTGGTTTCATCTGATTCAATTGCCCGTCTTTCTCTCTGTTGTTGTGCTTTTGCTGCTAAATTTTCTTTTTCAGTTGCATATTATAAGTAAAAGTTCATTAAAAACTATCTTGTTTAGCATGCTAGAAATAGCAGCGATCACATAGTTATTATTGTAAGGCTTATAGCATTCCAAGCAGCCATACGAACAAAATCACTTCATTTAAAAAATGAAATTATACCGGTATATTAAAAATTTTCATTTTATCAAACATATTCATTTAACAAACTCTGGAAACTGATAATATTCTTGAAATTGTGCCTCATATCAAAGTTATATAGCTATTATTGAATTAATGACAATAGAGGCAAGCGAGAATGAGAGACTGTTGCAAATAAAAACGTAAAATGTTGCCTGTAACGAATTAATAGTGTTTATTATTAAACATTAAAAATCTACTCCGCAGTGAATGCAATGAATATTCAAATTTGCAAGAATTTGGAATTAGAAAATTCAAGATACTTCAGAAATCGAAATATAGGAAATTTCTAAGAACATGAATTTATAAAAATATTTCCAGACGGTCAAGCTTTTAACATTGCTTTCTTTTAGTACTTTTAGTAATTGTTACATACTTAATTAATAAGCAGCTTTCTCCATTATAGTATAGATACACATACAAGTGTTGGGCCTCACGGAGGCAAAGTGGCTGAGTTCCATTCGAGTGTTGGGCCTCAGGGAAGCAAAGGGGCTGAGTTCCTTTTGAGTGTTGGATCTCACAAAGGCAATAACTGAAACATTTGGCATTATGTCATGCTTGAGAAGACCCATCAAACCAAGCATAAAGGCAGTCATGGCAGATACTGGTGTCATGCAAATGGCACCTATGCTGGTGGCATGCAAAAGCACCCATTACACTCTCAGAGCATTTGGTGTTAGGAATGGCATCCAGCCATAGAAAACCATGCCAAATCAGACTGGAGTCTGGTGCAGCCTTCCAGCTTACCAGCCCTGGTCAACCCGTCCAACCCATGCCAGCATGGACAACAGACGTTAAATGATGATGATGATGATGATGATGATACAGGAGTAGGTTGCTGAAACACTCTTGGTTTTAAGGCCTAGCTGGAGACCCAACCTTCTGATTTCTATTACAGGACTATAGACAAACTGAAGGACCACTGCAATAAGTGTGTGAATCTGAGATAGGAATATGTTGAATAAAATCATAATTAAGTGATCCTCCTGTATTTTCTTTTACCCAAAGCCAGGAACTTTTCAGCATCCCCTCGTGTGTGCTTGCGTGTGTGTGTGTATGTGTATATATATATATATATATATATATATATATATATATATATATTCATTCTTAACATATAAAGGCAGACTTGAACTTGAACATGGCTTATTGTTGATGGCTTTCATCTTTGAAGAACAATTTCTCCTTATAGATGAAATGTATAAATAACATTCTCACTTCATTGATGTCTGTGGGTTATCAGAATCTGTAAGGTTGTGCCACTCAATGAGAGATACTGCCCAGACCTCCCGGGCTAGATGAGAACAACTGTTCCTGTCTATAGAAATTAGCAGATGAGACATTTTCCTGATGCATGATAGGACCTATCAAGCTGATATATTATTATGAGTTTGCAAAACAACAAGAATCAAAACAGTGATTAGTATTGCTCATTCTTAATGCATTCCAGCTGATGTGAATGTGAATATGGCTTCTTAGTTTTGGATTTCATCTTTGGATATAATTTCTTTATATGATATATCTGCATGCATGCATGCATGTATGTGGACAGGTCAATAGGTAAGTATACATGTGTTTGTCTGTGTGTAGTGCAATTTAAAACTTAAATTGCATGACAGATAACCAATAGTTAGAACTCTGTGTGTATTCCCATTTGCGTTATTGTACTTGTATCATTTGGTATGACCCCAACGTTTGGGTGTATCACAGTGTACATGTAGAAAAAAGAAAAACAAAGCATAGAATATTGTTTATAAGATTTTCAGTTACACTATCTTATGTAGATTTCAGTAACAAATAATGATTATTAGTTTCATATTAATTTCATAAGGTGAAGTACATAACCAAAGTGTATTGTCAAATCTTCAATGACTTGTAGCTTTTATATGCAATACAAATGGATTATTGAATTCTTGACAGAAGCAATGATCATAGGGATAGTGAATATCTGTTTGGTAGCCACCATGATGGTTACTTCTGTCAACAATTCAATAATCCAGTAATGCTATATATAAAGGTTACATGTCTCTGAAGTCTTGGCTATGCATTTTGATTATGTATTATGCTATTCACTAACTAATTATGAAATATGCGAAGGTAATGTAACTAAATATCTTCTAAACAATTTCTCATGTTTTGTTTTATATATATATATATATATATATATATATACACACACACACACACAAATATATATATGTATATATATACATGCACACACACAAATATATATATATATATATATATCTGTAAAAATATGTGACACTTATTCAGTAGCCATGATAAAACTCCGAATTTCGGATGACAGGGTGGGAGCCCACGCCAACATCTCTTCAGTTATCCGACTAATTATGTGTTATGCTATTCACTAACTAATTATGAAATATGTGAAGGTAATGTAACTAAATATCTTCTATTGGCCGGATAACTGAAGAGACGTTGGCGTGGGCTCCCACCCTGGCATCCGAAACTCGGAGTTTTATCATGGCTACTGAATAAGTGTCACATATTTTTACAGATAAATTCCTCTATTTGCATAATATCGAGGTCTCTTTCTTTCTTTTGTTGTCCTTCCTGTCAAATATATATATATATATTTAT
>NC_068984.1:60146148-60148054 GCF_001194135.2 Octopus bimaculoides
TTCTTATTCTTTACATTACTAGAAGTAATAGCTTGTCCTATACTTTTACAGGTGTAATAAATTGTCCTGTACTTTTCCAGGTTTATTATCTTAAGAATATTACTTTTCATGCTCACATTTTTCAATGTAATCCATGATTTTTCCAAGCGTCACTGGTATAAGATAATTAATAATGTGTCAATTAATAATTTAAGATTTTATCTTATAAAATACTGAAAGATAATATTTCAATTTTTCCATGTAAGTGATGATAATATTTCAATTTTTATCATGTTTAATTTAGATAAATGTTGTGATTGAATTATTTGATATTACCCATCCACCCCAAATTAATGGCAGGAATTTTTACCATGTTGTTGGTTGCACCATGGCTCACCAGAAGTTACAAACAAGACCCCAAACCTATCAGTTACCAGGCTCACCTTAAGTAACCTAATTTTGCAATATTAGGAGGTCACAGGAATTCACTCAATGAAAAAAAAAATTTCCAATGATTCCGGGATTGTGGGGGGAATCACCCACCTCATTTTTTCCGAACCAAAATAAGGGATTTGCAGCATATTAGGAGGTCAGAGTACTTGATTCCATGCAAAAAGTCAAATTTTTTGTTTTTTTTCTCTAAGTGAAAATCGTGAGGGTGTTAATATAGAAATTGACCATAATGTTGTTGTTATTTAGCCTCAAATAAACCCCGATACTGCAAACATATCATCAAAGACATTCCAGCCTTCAGCAAGCCGTCTTTTTAGCGATAATCTCGGACATTACATACAATGGGCGTGTGATTTAGGTAGGGGATACTTTGGCTGCTATTTTTAGCATGTCGAGCAACCAGGTAGAGGCTCTTTCATTGATTCAATTGTATGATGAGATTTTTTTTACACATATATGTAATATGTATATTTATATCACTGGCAGAAGTTAAAGAGTAAGGCAAAAGCTGAGAGTTTCATGTATTGGCACTTATCAAACACGAATTTGTCCATTGTCACTCTGTAACTTCTGAAGAAATAACTTAAAATATACAAAATTTTGTCAAAAACGTTAAAAGTAAACCCTGTTCTATGTGACATATTCTACCAGTATCAGAAGTTTGAAAGTGTTTAGTTAAAAAGAAAAATGAATTAAATAATCTGTACGTCTAGTTGAATAGATCCAAAATAGATGAAAGGCAAAGTCGACCTCAGTGGAATTTGAACTCAAAATGTAGAGACAAACGAAATACCGCTTCTAAAATACAAAATTTTGTCAAAACGTTAAGAGCAAAACCTGTTCTATGTGACACATTCTACCAGTATCGGAAGTTTGAAAGTGTTTAGTTAAAAAAATTAATCAAATAATCTGTATGTCAAAGTCAACCTCGGAGAAATTTGAACTCAAAACGTAAAGACATGATATACTGTTAAGCATTTTACTCGGTGCACTCACGTTTCTGCCAGCTCGCTGCCTTACAATGTAAACATTCATTTTAGAAATATATTCTTTATTCTTATTGCTTAAGCTTTACTCCCTTACTTCCTTACTTACTGACATAAAACTTCGTAATATTTTACCTTATAACTATTTTTCTACTAATTTTTGTTCAATACGACTAGAGATTCTGAATTCCTCATGCATTTTTTTCTATCATTTAAGCCTAAGAAAGGTATACTTTTAATTTAAAATTGAAAAATTTATGTTAATTGAAGATGAATATCTGCCTTACTGCCCCCCTTGAGTTTGCAGATATTTTGATGTCACTTTTTTCTACAGAACCAAATCTCAAACTATTTATGCCAAAGTGTAGCTGATGGGATGTCCTCTTTAAAACTATTAACAGTTTGCAATTTAGTTGAGAACTGAATTAGTGGTGAAGCTTGGAAGCTGCTGCAATTGACGAAATGGTGGACTTATATATTCAACCACT
>NC_068984.1:60148198-60150494 GCF_001194135.2 Octopus bimaculoides
GATAGATGTATCCGTAGGCACTCCTGGTGTATTACCTCAGTATGTATAGTCCTCGTTATAAGGTATACAGTAGTAGGTAATTTAAATGTAAAACTGTTGTTTAATATATATATAGAGACGATATATATAAATATATATATATATATATATATATATATACACACACACACACACACACACACACACACACACACACATCACGTAAAAAGCATCATTCGAGCATGACCAATGCCAGTGCCACCTGACTGGCACCCATGCTGATAGCATGTAAAAAGCATCATTCGAGCATGGTCAATACCAGTCCACCTAACTGGCTCCTGTGCGGGTGGCATGTAAAAAGCACCCACTACACTCTTGTTAGTGTTAGGAAGGGCATCCAGCTGTAGAAACCTTGCCAAATCAGATCAGAGCCTGGTGCAGTCTCCTAGCTTGCCAATCCTCAGTCGAACTGTCCAACACATGCCAGCTTAGAAAGCAGATGTTAAATGATGATGTTGATGATGATCACCATGAAGTGGGTTCCACAAGACTAATTTGGATGCTTCCAGTTGAGAGTGGTGCATGCAGTTACCAGATAGTTGCAGTTGTCTTTGCCTGATCTGCTTGCTAACTTTTGGCAGATCTTCATAAAGGTGTTCATTTATCATGTGTTGCTGCCATTTCTCATTTAGGAAGATACAAGCTTGGACAGCCTGTCACAAACTGAATGCAATCTGGAACTCCTAATTGCCCAGGCAAATCAAGATGAAACTGTTCATTGCCACTGTCGAATCAGTGCTATTATATGGCAGTGTAACATGGACACTGACAAAGAAATTATGAAATAGGCTAAATGGATGCTACATAAGGATGCTATGAACGGCCCTCAATGGGAAATCAAATAAATGCAAAACTTGTGCTAGGGGTCATGTTGATTGATAAGACATTCTATTATGGACTCTTGTGATTTTGTAAGAATATAAAAGTTTAGTTCTGAGTTTAAATCCCACTGAGGTAAGTCAGCTTTGCCTTCTCTACTTTCAGAGGTTTGAGAATTTACCAATCAAGAACTTTCCTTTCAATTTGAAGTCTTGTGCCTGTGTATAAAATCAAAACTTATATTGATTATGATGCAACAGCTGCTGCTGCTGATGATGATGATGAATGTATGCATGTGTGTGTGCACTTATATTTTGGTGTATGTAATTATTACTTTAAAAAGTACATTTTCAATTTTTGCAGGAGTCATTTTAAGTATTCCTAAAATATTTTCTTTGATATTTTGCAAAAGCAAAAAAAAAAAAAAAAGAAAATTTTTTTTCTCTCATGCCATTTCTATTAAAATTAGTATATGCATATAAATTTCCTCAACCATCTCTGCCACCTGCAGCCACAACATCAGCACCACCACCTTGCACCCCCCCCCCCCCCTCAACCCAGCACCCACCAGCACCACAATCCAGTATCACATTAGTCCAATGCTCACCATTAACAGTAGCAGCAGCACCACCACCACTGCCATCACCATTATCAGTATCACTACCATCATCATCACTATCACTGCCATCACCCCTGCCATCATCACCACCACCACCACCATCACCTCCGCCACCACCACGTCTACCAACACCACCATCACCGCTACCTCCACTGCAGCTGCTGCCATCACCAACACCTCCACTATCACCATCACTACCACTGCTATCATCACCACGACCACCACCACTGCCACCACCACCACCACCGTCACCACCACCACCGTCACCACCGCCACCACCGCCACCACTGCCACCACCACCAGCATCAACAACAACTCTAGCCCATATTACTCCATCTCACCCTCATCCCCATCCCCATCCCCTATTTACTTTTCTTACTTATACAACCACAAATTCCTCTCCAACCCTTCCTTATCAAACCCTTCTCTTCCCCCTACCCCCATTCTGCACATGGTCAGAATTCATGCTGCACAATCTCTCCGACTCTGCACACCACTGACTCTGTTGTAAGGTTTCTTTTGTACGAGATTCAATTTTAAAGCTTCTTTCAAACAGATTTCTTATTTTTTTCTTCTCCATTTATATATATTTTATATTATACATATTCAATGGAATTTAAAATTTTTTAAACTATCTTTTTAGCATTCACCACCACCACCACCACTACCACCACCACCACTACTACCACCACCACCACTACCATTACCACCACTACCATTACCACCATCAGCACTGCTGCCGCCACCACCACTGCCACCGCCTCCACTGCCACCGCGTCCACTGCCACCTCCTCCACTGCCACCGCCTCCACTGCCACC
>NC_068984.1:60154134-60157303 GCF_001194135.2 Octopus bimaculoides
CACATACACACACACACACACACACACACACACACACACACACACACACACACACACACACACACACACACACACACACACACACACACACACACTGGCACTCCATTGATTATGATGACGAGGGTAGCTGCTGATATGATAGATAGAATGGTCTGCTTATGAAATTAACATGCAAATGGTTGAGCACTCCACAGGCACACATACCCTTAACATAGTTCTAAGAGAGATTCAGCATGACACAGAATGTGATAAGGCTGGCCCTTTGAAATACAGGTACTTCTCATTTTTGTCAGCTGGATGGACTGGAGAAACCTGAAATAAAGTGTCTTGCCCAAGGACACAACCTGCTGCTGGGAATCAAACTGATGACCTTATGATTGTGTGCTGGTTATCCTAACCACTAAACCACATGCTTTTGCATAGACTTATGTACATGCACATACACACACATGTGTACATATGCACACACATGCTCAAAACACGCATATTAAATGGTCTTCCTTAGTTTTTGTTTACTATCTCTCTTTCTCTGGCTCCTCTTGTTCTCCTACTCAGGTAACCGGGTATCTCCTTTACAGTAAGACACCTATTACTTATTTCTTTATTGCCCACAAGGGGCTAAACATAGAGGGGACAAACAAGGACAGACAAAGGGATTAAGTCGATTACATCGATCCCAGTGCGTAACTGGTACTTAATTTATCGACCCCGAAAGGATGAAAGGCAAAATCGACCTCGGCGGAATTTGGGCTCAGAACGTAGCGGTAGACGAAATACCGCTAAGCATTTCGCCCGGCGTGCTAACGTTTCTGCCAACTCGCTGATCTTCTCTTTAGACTTTAGTCTCTCATCACCTGGCAGAAATACTTCTTCCCCTTGCAGTCCCAATTACCTCGCAACTATAAATGAGTCTTTCTTTCTTTTACCTTTATGAAGGGCCATACCTAAACTGTCATCATATCTTTCTTCTTTCTAATAGCAAAGAATATCTAAAAAGGCCTGTCAGTCCACCTCATAGTACAAGCAGACAAAACGGGAAAGACATTGCCTTCGATGATGGCAAGGGAGAGGCTCTGGAACAGTCACTTTAACACATGGGTCTTGCACTTGCGGATAGCCATTTCCACCTTGATAACAGTGAGCAGGGATGTGGTCCGAGGGCTGAGAATGCTGAGAGTTTCCTCTGCCTATAAACTTATCAGCAACTGGCTGATACTTTGACAGTTTACACCCTCATGGCCTGACAAGCAACAGAGCCTGGGTTTGTAGCTGACCACACCAAGTTGAGGGGATCTTGTCTTGTAAATTATCTGGTGACCTCACTGCACTGATATCATGTAATAAGCACCCAGTACACTATGTAAAGTAGTTGGTATTAAGAAGGATATCCAGCTGTAGGAACCATGCCGAAGCTGACAGTAGAGCTTGGCACATCAAACCATCCAACCTTTTCTTACCATAGAAAGCAGATGTTAAATGATGGTGATGGCACCTTTTCAAGGTGCCATACAGTGAAATTGAACCTGAAGCTACATAGTTGCAAAATGAACTTCTTAGCTAAACAGCCATGCACAAATGCATTCGTATATATATATATATATATATATATATATATATATATATATAACAGATTCCATCATACTCCAGGGGGAGAAACTAGAAGTAGTTGACAGCTTCCGCTACCTAGGTGACCAAGTTAGTATTGGGGGTGGATGCTCAGAGAATGTTACCACTAGAATAAGAATAGCCTGGGCAAAGTTTAGAAAGCTTCTACTCCTACTGGTGACAAAGGGCTTCTCGCTCAAAGTGAAAGGTAGATTGTATGATGCATGTGTGCGAACTGGCATGCTTCATGGCAGTGAAACATGGGCCGTGACTGCGGAGGACTGTTACCCAGCCACACCTTTTCCCAAGCAAGATAACTTTCCCCCATGGCTAGACATGTTTTAATAGAAAATTGGAAATAAATGATGCCACTTGCATGATAGTGACACTCATTTACAGCTATCATGCAATGTCAAAACATGTAAACATGCACATACACACATACATGCACACTCTCACCACATGCACTCACACACATACATATTCAAACACACTCGTACACATGCACACAAGTGCACACACACACACACACACACACACACAAGTGCATACACACACACAAGTGCACACACACACACTTACACACTTACACACACAAGTGCATGCACACACATACACACACACATAACACTCACACACACAAGTGCATGCACACACACACACACACATGCACATACACACATACAACAAGTTTCATCCAGTTTCTATTTACCATATCCTCTCACAAGGCTTTGGTCAGCTCAGAGCTATAGTAGAAGATGCTTGCCTAAGAAGTCTCACAGAGGGATTGAACCTGAAACCATATGGTTGAGAGAGGAATTTCTTAACCACAGAGCCATGCCTGCAGTTTTATAATTCTGTAAATTCTGTGAGATGAGATCTGAATACACGAAGTACTTCCTTGTAGAGGTGGCTGGTTATAGCTGATATCTTTTCAGGAATCTCTACCACTGCAAGTTATTTCTTGAAAGTTATTCATTTGTAGATCTTTGCTAATTCTTCTTGCTGTAATAATTATATTTAATGATACACCAATGCTATATTTTTCTATGACTAAATTTTCATATTTTAAGCTGTTCTTCAAATTTAGGTCATTTATCAGTACCATTTCCACTTTGTGCATGGTAAATCTTTCACTTTATATATTCTTGTTTTTGCCATACTCATGTTGTACGTTCTATTGGTGGCTTCCAAAATACCCAACTAAATCAGAAGTACATATACATATATATATCTGAGCGTGGCCGTTGCCAGTACCGCCTGACTGGCCTTCGTGCGGGTGACACGTAAAAGCACCCACTACACTCTCTGAGTGGTTGGCGTTAGGAAGGGCATCCAGCTGTAGAAACTCTGCCAAATTAGATTGGAGCCTGGTGTTGCCATCCAGTTTCACCAGTCCTCAGTCAAATCGTCCAACCCATGCTAGCATGGAAAGCGGACGTTAAACGACGATGAATATCTTTATGTACATGTGCATGTATAAATGTATACATGCAGGTATATATATGTATGTATTATGTATCACTCAATCTGTTTATCTCCCTATATATAGTTATATATAAGT
>NC_068984.1:60157574-60160731 GCF_001194135.2 Octopus bimaculoides
CAACACAAAACTACAACGATTATGACAAAAATATGAACTGAAAGTTAAAAAAGAAAGTGAAATCAATATTTTTTAACTATTGATGATAACCGTAATTATCTTTTTTTTCTTTCTCTCTTTTTGTTTCCTTTCTAATCACCATTTCTTTCCTGTGTTCTCTGATTGTTATCAATGACTAGTTCAATTTTTCGTTTTGTTTGTTGTGAACAAATTTGTTCTTTCAAGATTAAAATGATGAAAAGAAATCTTCACATAGGATATTATATGATTTGTTTCATTAGCACACCCAGTTTTCAGATTTATAACAGCAGCAACAACAACAACAACAACAAAGGAAATGTGATCAATATGGTGGGGTTTGAGATCACGTAATGTTCATGCCTTTCTCAAGTACATTATTAAGAACACAAAAGGGATATTGTATTGCCAGAATCATTTATCTACCATTTTTATCTACATAGCGACAAATTGGTAGAGTCAACAGAGTATCAGATGAAATACCTTGTATTTATTGTAGAATTTAACATTCTAAGTTCAGATTTCTTTGAGACCATCTTTTCCTTTCATACTTTGATGTGGTGAGAGGTCAGTGAAATAAAGTGCTTGTTATGTACGAGGGTTCAATTTAATTGATTATTCCCTCTCTTCAAATTTGTGATCTTGTAGCCATCCATCTTATGTCTTTTCTTTGTTTAGGGACACAAAAGGGATATTGCACTGCTAGAATCATTTATCTACCATTTTTATCTATAAAGTGGCAAATTGGTAGAGTCCATAGAATGTTGGATAAAATACTTTGTCATATTTGTTGTGGCGTTTTACATTCCAAGTTCAGATTTCTTGAAGACCATCTTTGCTTTCATCTTTTGATGTGGTGAGAGATCAGAAGAATAAAGTGCTTGTCAAAGGATGAAGGTTCAATTTAATTTATTGTTCCCTCTCTTCAGATTTGTGATCTTTTAGCCATCTATCTTTCATATTTTATTTATTTCCATCATTGGACTGCAGCTGTGTTGGGGCACAGCCTTGAAAGCTTTAGTCAAACAAAATGCCCATCTGTAGTGTTTATTTTTTAAGTCTGGCCCATTTTTCTCCCAGTCTCTTCTGCTGAACTGACTAAGTTACATGGATGTAAACAAACCAACAATGATTGTCAAGTTGTAGTGTTGGTGTTGGTGTTGGTGGTGGGGGACATACAAAAACACAGTGACATACAACACACACAGACACTCTGGAAAGTGGTTGGTGTTAAGAAGGGCATCCAGCCGTAGAAACCATGCCAAATCAGATTGGAATCTGGTGCAGCACCACCAGCTTGCCAGCCCTGGTCAAACTGTCCAACCCATGCCAGCATGGACAATGGATGTTAAATGATGCTGCTGCTGATGATGATGATGACAATGTGCATGCTTGCATGCATATGTGTATGTGTGTGTGTGAGAGAGTGGTCATCATCATCATTATCACTATCATTTTATCATCCACTTGCCATGCTTGCATGGGTTGGATGGAATTTATTGAGACAGATTTTGTTTGTCCAGATACTTTTCCTGTCTTTAACTATCAACTGTTTCCAAGCAAGGTGATATTTCCCCTTGGCCAGACATATTTTTCATAGCAGACTTGAAAGAAACAGCACTACTACTATGAGGGTGACACATGTTTACAATTATCATGTGATGCTAAAACAAACACTAGCGCATGTGCACACACACACACACACACACACACACACATACATTACACATGCATGCATATGCCTACACATATGATGAGATGCATGTACAAGCTCACACAATTTGTGGAGTTAGCGGTCAGTCATGGCGACTGGTTGGACAAAGGTAGTTAGGCAGGAGAGCTAGGAAGAAGGGGAGATAATACAGTACTGGTGATCCCAAAATGAAGGTGCGCATGCATGTGTGTATGTGAGAGTGTGTGCATGTGTGTATGTGTATGTGAGAGTGTGTGCATGTGTGTATGTGTGTAAGTGTGTGCATCTGTAATGTGTGGGTGTACGGATGATAGTGTCGGTGCTGAGAAGTGGCTAGTGCTAGAGTGTGCGGAGTGGTGTGGTGTGTTGGTGTATGGTGTGGTGTGGCAGTGTTGGGGTGTGTGTTTGGGGTGAGGATGTGGGGGTAGGGGTGGGGCACGTTATAGTGGGATGTGTGGATAGAGGGGGTAACAATGAAGGGAGAAGGTAGGTAGGAGTGAAGAGAGGAAGTAGGTGTCAGATGAAGAGGTATTTTGAGATTAGTTCCGTGCGGCAGTTACAGGCGGAGATGATGGGGTAGCCAGAGTTGTTGGGCTTGTGGATTTTGGGAAGGAAATAACTGGTGGGGGTATGAAGAGTGCAGACAATGAGGTTGAAGGCAGTGGGAGGGAGATGGGAGGAGGAGACAAGGTCATGGATAGTGGAGGACACAGTCTGTTGGTAGCTAGGCGTGGGATTGAAGGGTAGAGGGCAATAGTAGGAGGTGTGTTGAAGCTGACAGAGCGCTTTAGCCTTGTAGAGGTCTGCGCATCACACCACAATGGCTCCACCCTTGTTGGCTGGTTTTATGATAATGTCTTTGCAGTGTCCCAGACATTGAAGGGCCATGAGTTTGGCTGGGGAGATGTTCAGATATCGGGGATGCCTGTGAAAGTTAAACCGGTCCACAACACATTGGCAGATGCTTGCAAAATGATTGACTGCCTGGAACTGGCCAGGAGCTGGCGTCCAATGGGATGGTTGGCAGCCCAGGTTGGTGAAGCAGTCCTCTTCGTTAGATGCAGGTGGAGTGTTGTGGAATAGTGCATATAGCCTGACATGGTGCACAAAGCTATGAATATCAGCATGAGTCTGAAATTCATTACTGGATGGAGTGAAGGGGATGAAGTGCAGTCCCCTACTCAGAAGAGAGCACTCCGCCTCAGAGAGAGGAAGATCAGGAGGAATGGTAGCAACAGACTGAAGAGGGGAAGGGGTGGATTAGTTAGATGTGGGAGGGTTGTGGGGGTAGTAGAAGGCTGGGAGGAGAGAGAGAGGAAGGGAAAGTGTGTGTGTGGGAGGTTGGAATAATGGAAGGTTGATGAGGATGAGGGGGAAGTGTATCAGGGAGGGAGGGGTGGGGGTAGTGGCATCGAGTGTGATGGAATGAAGGAGTGAGTGGAGTTT
>NC_068984.1:60161336-60162296 GCF_001194135.2 Octopus bimaculoides
TTTTTTTCGGAAGTCTAACATGTATAGTAATAAACAAATGGACTTGTTTATTCACATAACACAATGCACTCCTGCACTCCCTATTTTTGACCCATATTGACCCATATATATATATATATATATATATATATACAACATCTGGCAAGGAAATGTTTTCCATAGGTTGTACTTGTTTGTCAAGTGACTTGATCTAAGAACACGTGTTGACAGAAATAATTACATCATGAAAAATCCATTTAAGCGATCTAAAAACACACAAAAGTGCTCTATCATTTTTCTTTTGTTTCATGATGTGTCAGATACAAGATCTTTGCCCTCATTTACAACCTATAAATGTACTACTTAGAAATGGCAGAAAAATGACAAAAAAGTAGAGTACTCAGGTAAATGCTTTATGGTTTTCAGATTAATTGCACTCACTATTTTTCCTAAGCTGTGTGTATATGTGTACATTTTGTAACCAATGTACAAGAGAGATTAATGTGTATGAAAAAGTTAGGTGCCAAAAATAATGTTGTAATTAATAATTAGTAATTATACATGGCTATATGTATGGTAGTTGCTATAGGTACAGTCACTGCAGACATGGCTGTATGGTAAGAATTTTGCCTTCCAACTACTTGATTCTGGGTTCAGTCCCACTATGTAGCACCTTTGACAAGTGTCTTCTACTATTGCCCTAGGCAAACTGAAGTTTTGTGTGTGGATTTAGTTGATAGAAACTGAAAGAAGCCCGTCATATATATATATATATATATATATATATATATATATCATCATCATCGTTTAACGTCCGCTTTCCATGCTAGCATGGGTTGGATGATTTGACTGAGGACTGGTGAACCAGATGGCTACACCAGGCTCCAATCTGATTTGGCAGAGTTTCTACAGCTGGATGCCCTTCCTAACGCCAACCACTCTAAGAGTGTAGTGGATGCTTTTACGTGCCACCGGCACGAA
>NC_068984.1:60162820-60166883 GCF_001194135.2 Octopus bimaculoides
TGACATTTTGTAATAGTTTTAAATGAGTGTCACTGTCATGCTAGAGATGTTTGGTCCTGGGAAATACTACCTTACTAGGAAACAAGTGAGAGTTAGTGACAGGAAGTGTGCATCTGGCCATAGAAAATCTGCAAGCATGGAAAAGTAGACATTAAAATGGTGATTATATATTCAGTGTACACATACTTTTGTCACAGGAAAAAAGAAAACAAACTTGACACAAGATTTTAGTGAACAGTGTCAAGTAAAAAACAAAAAAAAAACAGGGAATATTTTTGAGTGCAAATCCTGTTGGGGTGGAGTTAACTTTGCCTTTAACCTAGAATTTGTACTGAATTTTTACAGAGTTTTGAATTTATTTAACCATTTTTTTTGTAGTTGTCTGATAATACAGTCACAGACTTGCCCAGATCAGTTAACATTGATATTTTTTTCACTGTTGTTACAATCATCTGAAATGGAACTGTCAAAGCCTGATATTCAAGCAATTTTGCTATTCAACTTCAAAAAAGGACATAAAGCAGTTGAAACTGCTTGTGATATCAACCATTGTGTAGTCAGCTTGAAAATGATTTAAATGATTTTGCAGTGGAGACCTGAGCCTTGAAGATCGTGAGCATAGTGGATGCCCATCTGTCATCAATGACAGTCAATTAAAAACCGTCATCAATGACAGTCAATTAAAGACTGTCATTGAAAAAGATCAATGTAAAACCACTTGAGAACTGGTAAAAGGACTTCAAGTTAGCCAGGAAACTGCCTGCAACCATTTGCATGAAATCAAAAAATCAAAAGAGCTTGACAAATGGGTACCACACAATTTGAATGAAAATCAGAAAATGCGTAGATAGGAAATTTGCTCGTCACTTCTCTGTAGCCAGACTGATCCATTTCTTGACCATATTGTAACTTACAATGAGAAGTGGATTCTGACCAATAATAAAAAAAAACATTCTTTGCAGTAGTTGGACCAAAATGAAGCACTGAAAACCTTCTCTAAACCCAAGCTCTTCAAAAGGAAGGTTATGGTGACTGTTTGGTGGTGTACTGCTGGACTCATCTACTATAACTTCTTAAAACATGGAAAAACCATTACTGCAGGAACATATTGCAATAAAATTGCCAAAATAAATAAAAAACTGCTACTCCTCTGTTCCAGACTGGTCAATAGAAGAGGGTCAATCACTCTTCATGACATGTTCAGCCACAGGTTTCACTAATGACACTCCAGAAGGCGAGAGAACTTGGCTATGAAGTTCTTTTCCAGCCAGCTTATTCCTCAGACCTTTCTCCTACTGACTACCACTTTTTCAAGCACCTTGATAGTTTCCTGCAAGAGAAGGAGTTCAAATATCAAACTGATGCTGAAAGTGCATTCAAAGAGTTCATCAGCTCCAGAACTCCAGATTTTTATATTACCAGAATAAACAAACTTGTAACTCATTGGTAAAAATGTGTTGATTGTAATGGTACTTTGATGAATAAAATTACTGCTTTGTTGAAATATCATCATCGTTTAACGTCCGCTTTCCATGCTATCATGGGTTGGACGATTTGACTGAGGACTGGTGAAACCAGATGGCTACACCAGGCTCCAATCTGATTTGGCAGAGTTTCGTAATGAATTTGATGTTTCAAAACATTGCTTACTTTTCACTCAGCCTGATATATTTTTAGAGTAGCATTGAATGGTAGGTATGATAAGCTGTATCTGCCCCATATTTGGGCTAGGTATGTCCGGTTTAAATGCTAAAGGGTTAATCTCAATGGAGTGGAGGATCACCATTTGTGATCCACTATTTGTAGGTTTAGAAGAGGCTGGCATATTGTTTTTGGGTTTACTAATGATGAAATATTTGTTTCAAGTGGAAAGCTGAAGCAGAATGAAGAATGGTATCATCTGCATAGTTGTTTGTATTGATAAGAATTAAGAGTGAAGATGGTGTGGGCGATTTAACTGTTTTATCTGTTGAAAGACACAGGCATTATTTCTGTAAATTCAGAACGAATGAAGTGTTTATTAAAATACCTTTGTTGTTATTTAGCTGGTGTTTAGAATGCAGATCATAGAATTTTGATCACTTTCAAATGGGCAATTTGAATCATTAAACTCGGAATGGTTTCAGATGGTTTGGCATCATCATCATCATCATCATTTAACATCCCCCTTCCATACTGGTATGAATTGGATGGTTTGATTGGAGCTGGCTAATCAGAAGACTGCGCCAAGCTCTGCTCGCTGTTTTGGCATGATTTCTATGATTGGATGCCCTTCCTAAAGCCAACCACTCTGCAAAATGTACTGAGTGCTTTTTACATGGCACCAGCGGCAGTGAGGTCACTAAATAACTTGCAGGGCAAGACCCCCTCAGCTGGGGAAAGTATTATTGAGGGACAGAAAAGGTTTCTTGCATTAGAAGACAGACATGGCTTCCTCAGATGGAGAAGACAGTGAGAGGAGAGATGGTGAAGATGTAACAGGGAGAGGGAAGGGGCCATATACCCAAGTTACAGGGTGGAGTATATAATGAAGTGGGGATTGGAGAAGGTGAGTTGGTGGGTGAGTTCCCAAGATTTCAAAAGGAGAGTGGGAACTAGAGTTGGATGGGGGATGTTATGAGTGGGCACTGGTAGAGGGAAGGGGTAATGAGGAAGGTATGTTGTGAGGAAGGGAGTTAAAAGGGACATTGTATGCAGGTAGGTTGGTAGGGAGAAAGGGGAAATAGCAGTAATGTGTGTGGGTGGATTGTGGTGGGGGAGGAGACATGGACATGGATTTAACCCTTTAGCATTTAAACCGGCTATATCCAGTCAAAATATTCTGCCTATTTTATGTTCAAAACTAGCCAAATCTGGCTTCTCACACCAACTCTATAATATCATTCTGAAAAATTAACAATTACCTCATCAAAATCTCATAGCTACAAGATAATGCTTGACTAATTCCAAAACAATGTGACTAAATAAGCATTACTTTAGACTAGACAGAATAATCTAAATGCTAAAAGGATTAACTAAACTGGGTAGGTCTTCTCAAGCACAGTAAATTGTCAGTTGTCTTGCAAACGTGTTTCTGAACAATTGGTTATCACTGCATTAACAGAATGAGCGAGCACCATTGATATATTAATTGTCAGCACCAGCAATAAGATATGAACCATTATCAATTCTTCTTCATATAGTAATCCAATACCTTACCATCTTAGCCACAACACTATATGTTTTTATTGCATTCTTTTCTGTTATCCTCTTTGCTGTCGAAGAACGGTTGAAGAGTGAGTGATATTTTAAAGAGATATTGAGCAATTGAAATTTCCAGTGTATAAGAATAAAGACAGGAGACAGAGAACAAGACATAGTCTTTGTCAAATTCAATAGTTGAAATGCCTCAAAAGGGAAGAAAATAAACAAAAAGAAAAAAATATATATATATTTAAACTAAACAAAAATTACAAACCAAAACCACAGAATATTGATCTTAGATGTTTGGAGACAGTTTCTCTGCCTTCATTTGCATTAGTTTATTATATTTTTATGTATATTTAAAAAAATTTTTGTACATTGTTTGCTTGTTTAGTTTGTTATTTCCATTAGGTTAAATTCTGAGTCCCTTAATTTAAATGCTTAAACTTATGTTTCATATCTGGAATTATTCCATCTGTTTATCTATTTATTTTTACTTTATTATTATTATTATTATCATCATTATTATTATTATTATTATTATTATTATTATTATTATTATTATTATTATTACCATCATCTGCATACATACATATGAATATATGTGTGCGTATATATGTGTATTGTCTTGTTTATTGAGAAAATAATATTGCCTACAAAGGAAACAGAAAAAAATAAACGGATGAAAGACAAAAAAAAAAAATGGAAACAAACTAAGAAAGCAAATATACAAAGAAAGGAGGACACACATATGGAAGATACACACACACACACACACACACACACATATATTACATATAATGTGTATGTGTGTGTGTATATATATATACTACATATAATGTGTGTATATATATATATATATATATATATATATATATAT
>NC_068984.1:60167537-60169016 GCF_001194135.2 Octopus bimaculoides
GTACATTGCTGCAGATGTATTTATTGTGTAAAATGTCAATTTCCTACATAAATAAATATAGCAACAAAAAAACAAACAAACAAACAAAAAAACAACAACAAAACAACACCTCCCCCCACCAAATAACACACACTATTAGGCGCACCTCAGTTACCTCTCTTTCTACTACTACTACTACTACTATTACAACAGTGGCTGTTGCTGCTGCTGCTACTACTACTACTACTACTACTACTACTACTACTACTAGAAAAGAGAGAAAAGAAAAATTATAAAAAGGGAGAGGGGACAATGATTGCAAACCAAAGGAGAATTCAGTGTAACAATGACAAACAGTGACTGGCGTTAAGGAGTCAAACAATGTCTGTACAATAAACCCATATGCTTCAAGAAGAAGACTAAATAAGAAGAAAAGAAGCCCCAAGGCCTATAACAAACTTGTCAGTAACTAAGTTTCAAACAATTGCAATGGAAATATCTCAAAGGTCATCTCCTCTGAACCACTTCCTTTTGGCGTCCATCTTTCATTCTTAACATTGTCATTCCCCACTCATATTTACTGTTGTTCAACCCTTGATCCTTGTCTAGCATTTACTACATTCACCCCCACCCTACTATTTTTAACCTTCTCTTGTGCTTACACCCCGTCATACCCTTGCAACTTTTACCCAGCCACCCTTCCTGATCTTCTATTCCCATGCACTCTTCTATTCATCTTCTTGTACTATGAAAGTATGCTCTCACACTTCATCACTGGCATCTTTATCTCTCTTTCCTATTCCAGTCTCCCTTGTATAATGTGAGATAGCCATGTATTAACTCTACAACAGCGAGAAACCTGTTCTTGTCATACTTTAATTTCTCAACACCTTGCTTAAAACTCTCTCTCTCTCTCTCTACCGTCCTCTCTCTCTCTACCGCCTTCTCTCTCTCTCCAGTTTTTCCTCTGGCTTAGAAAGCTCATTAGTCTTATGAGTTACATGGTGACTTCACTAGTGCTGGTGTTATGGGGAAGGCACTGTGTCACACTATGTAAAATGGTTTCATTATAAAGCCAGAGAAACTATGACAAAACTGATACACTGGAGCTAGATGTGATCCTCTGACCTCCTGGATTCTGTTGAACCAGCCAGCATGGAGAGCAGATATATACGTATATGAGTGAGCATCTGTGTTTTTGTTTACATTTGGTGATCTATAACAGTTCTATGTATGGTGTTGTTGTCACTTCTTTTGTCAACAACTTGTTTGTCCACTTCATGCCTTTGTGGAAGTGTGAAAAACAGGTAAGGTTTAGAAACAGGAAAGGCATCTAATTGTAAAGCATTGAATACCGCAATAGTATATTTGTCTAACATAAGTAAGAATGGAAGAAAAAAAGGGTATAAAATAAACAAGTAGATGTGTGTGTGTGTGTGTGTGTGTGTGTGTGTGTGTGTCTGTGTGTGTGTGTGTGTGTGTGTGTCTGTGTGTGTGTGT
>NC_068984.1:60169329-60174518 GCF_001194135.2 Octopus bimaculoides
TATATATATATATATATATATATATATATATATATATATATCAGTAAATATATATATATGTGTGTGTGTCTATTTGTATATAGATATATGTGTATACAAGTATATTATATATATGTATATATAGAAGTCATTTCATTTTAGTGTCTATTTCTGGCAGCGTTATATAATTTTATTTTTAGTTCTGTCTACTTTTGATCGTGTTTTGGAATAATTATATTTGTGACACGCAAACACATATCTATAGATATATATATATAGATATGGAGAGAGAAACAAACACACATACATACACACACGTGCATTCTATATTATACTAATACAGTTACTGTATTTAGAATTTAAATAGAGAGGAACTACTAAACACAACTTCATTGGTAGTGCTGTATTCAAGGTAGACTTAATTTATTGCCTTGTTCAAAACCACCACTTGGACATTGGGTGTCTTTAACAAAATGCGCTTGTTTGTTGTCATTGGAACCGGGACTGAGGTAGAAGAGGATCTGGTACCTTGATGTCCTCTTCTTACAGTGGCATCATGTGAATCATGGTTGCTTTTTCCCCTCACTTTTCTGCCTATAATTTTGGAGAATATGCAATGCTCATTATTATTTTGCCTTAGTCCTCTGACTATAATTATTTAACAAGTTGACTGATATTAATAAAAGGTGAATTAGAACCAGTGTGAGTTTTTATCTGCAAAATACTCTTCCTCCCCACAAGAGACAAGTATATATGTATATATATGTAAAATTACATATATAAATGTCTTTCTGTTTGTCTGTCTGTACATTCACACATTCATACATAAAAATCTAGATATGTATATATATGAATACACACACATGCATTCATGCAAAAATGTGTCTGTGTTTGTGTACACACACACACACGCACACATACACACACTTGCATCAGCATTATATCATAGAGGGAAAAATTTGCAAACTACTCATTTTTAGCATTAGTGAATTTCTTTGTCTTTATGTGTGAGTGCATGTGTGCCCCAGTTTTTCGCTGGCTTACTGTCTTAATATCTTAGTAGCCAAATAATGCATGCCATATGTAATTAGAATAAGTTATTTGAGTTTGGTTTGTCTGAAACTCATTTCATTTTAGCATATATTTCTGCAAGCATAGTACTATTTTCTATCTAGTTTTCTTTACATTAGATTGCTTTATGGAATAATTCTCTTTATGATATGAAAAATCACATGCACTCTATATTATATGAACATGGTTGCCATATTCAGAAATTCAGTAGTTCACAGAACTAGAATGTATTGCTTAATTTTTATATTCTAGTAAACCTGTGTTCTGTCTTGAGGTGAAATTTTCCCATTCTGTTGATAGACTTTACCAAATCTGGAGCTATGCACTAGTTTCATGAAGTGATTGTAACATCATTTTTCATTATAGGACAACTAATCTGGAACATTCCTTTCAGACAGATTTAATCTGTTTAACCTGTGTATCAACAATAAAGTTGTAAAGACAGATAGAATGGTGAAGCAGCTTAAGGAGTTCGACCAGCTGTTGCTAAGTCATGAGTTCAAGCTTCTTCAGTCATTTCATTTTGTCTATGAGCAATACATTTAGTTCTGTGTGCATGACTTTACCTTATCTGTTGTTATTGTTGTTTAACACCTTATTATATAGATTGAGCAGATCTATATAATCAAAGGCATTCCAGCTAGACACCCTGTCTTTATCCCAGGAATATTATTGAATGTGTTACTTTTCTTTTAGGCTGTAATTTGTGAGTGAATTATTTTGGATGTTATTTCCAAGTAAATGGTAGTCATTAATATGTGTACAGCTTGTGTACAGTTATGGAGTAAATCTACATGTGAAATTATGGCTGTGTGGTTAGAAAGCTTGCTTTGCAATGTTGTGGGTTTTGGGTTCAGTTCCACTGCACAGTACTTGGGCAGGTGTCTTCTGCTATAGCCCTGGGCTAACTAATGCCTTGTGAGTGAATTTGGTAAATAGAAACTATGTGGAAACCTGTTGTATGTGTGTGTATGTGCATCTTTGTGTTGTATCTGTCCCCACTCCCCACCACTTGACAACCTGTGTTATTTTGTTGATGTCCCTGTAACTTAGAAGTTTTGTAGTATAATCACCAGGAACTTTGTCAGACTTGCTTTGTTGGGAGGGCTACTGAGCAACTTATGCCATTGCTCGATAGTGTGCCCAGGTGCTATGCTTCTGAACTGGATTCCTGTTAATCCTTTCTGCATTTTATATGGATGTTTCCTTGTAAACATATGATGACTCTGGGCTGCTTCGTGGAGACCATATGTCATCAATGACTCTGAGATCTGTGAGAAGGTCTTGTCACTTCCTTTCAGTTTCTAGGCCAAGCTCATCCCATCAGTAACTGTTGCTGACGGACTTGGAAGAATTTCTACTGGAGCAACATACTTCTCCAACTCTCTAGCTAGAGATGCTTTGTTGGTCTTATGAAGAGTCCCATCATTGGCAAGTGCAAATGGTAGAGGGCCCAAAGGCCAGTACATTGGCCATATGTAGCTTTCTGCTTTCTACTGCAAGGATCATGTGACCAAACAAGTCTCAGTCAGCTTTCAAAACCACATCCTTGGCATGCCCTTGAGTGTGTGGTTTCTCTCTGATGTCCAAGAAAGTTTTCAGTCTCATTTTAGTCATCTTGTCATGGAATTTTTTAGACGGCACATCAACTTCGACATGTTCTTGTCTGAAGACCTGGTATGATTCTTCTCCATGCTTGTTAGCATCTAGGAGATCTTTTTCTATGTCTAGTGGTGCTGCAGTGGCACTGGATAAGCTCACAAAATCCTCATTTTCAGGTTTGAATAGGTTTAGCCAACTTACCTCCATGAGCTGGACAAGGGATTGGATATCTACTTTATCTTTTTTGATACTTGACTGATTGAGATTACAGTGGTTCAAAGACTTGTGTTTTCTTCAATTTGTCATATCTCTCAGTTGCTGCAGGTATGAGCTGTTATGCTCTGAGTTTAAATAGAACCCAGCCACCACTGAGTTTAAATAGAACCCAGCTGCTCCAGCTATCAGACTGAATCCTTTTGTGCTGCCAGGAGTTTGGGTGTCCTTGTTAACTGTCTTTTTGATTGTTTGGTTCACTGGTATATATCCAAATGGATGAAGTGTGCATGGACTTTAGGATGTTCAATGTGGAGTTGAGGCATCATTGCATTGTAGTAGGTCAGGAATCGAGCATAGTCCACTTTGTAATAGGCAAAACACTGTGAGATCATCTTTCAGATGGATGCAAGGTGGAGGATCCAGTCACCTTCTCTGGAAGCTCATATTAGGCCAAGCATGATCTCCATCATGTCTATATATGACATCAGGGAAGCCAACATACTGTACACACATCTATCTAAGGGATTCAAAGGCAGGTTTGAAACAGCTCCAAAATCCTTGTGCAGGACTCATTTCCAAGAACCTCTTGGAGGGACATCTGGCTGACAGTGCTTTGAAAGTGGCCTATGATTCAATGTTTCTGCTAGGTGAGGCACATCTGCATGATTGTCCTCTATCCATGGGAGAAACCCTTTCCAGGCAAGCCTCATTAATGCTTCATACACAAGTTTGTGTACCCTGACTACATGGTTGTACTTGTGACCTTCCATGATCCCAGCCACTGATCTATCTGCTGTGACGCCTGATTCAACACACATATCCCTGAGCCCTGCATCTTGAAGCTGCTTGCTGATGATAGAAAGGAATTTGAAGTTTCTTTTGTGTACAATTTGTAGCATGATATATGGTAATACCCCTCTGCAGCAATAAGTTCTCTGCTTGCAAGGCAAGAATTCTTTGATCACATCATCTTGTTGCTGCTCTATGGACAGTATCATCAACACAACTCCACACATTGTGTAAGGGGTTCTTGTGTTTTTTTACCTTTCAGGTAATTGCTGGACTTGTTGTTGCAGAAAATGCATAATATGTCATACACTCTAGAAGTACTTGGGGAATCATGGGATGATTTTCATTTGGCACCCACTTCCACAGCTTCAACACTGTTGCTTTTTGCAATGATGGTGCCAAGACTTTTCTTCATGGTGAAGACACTGCAACATTTTCGATGATACTGTACTTGTGGTATTTTACCCTCTAAACCTTTAGTGAATTCAAGAACTGGAACATACTACCTTATCTCTGCAGCCCTGAGCAATACTGTTCATGAGTTGAGATCTTGTGGTGACACAAGGTTGTCAGAGGTATCGTTGGAACAATGGATGATATAGTGTAGATATGCTTGCTTCCTTGGTTCCTTGGAAGTGTTTCACTGTCATCTCTGCTTGTTGAAACCATTGTGCCTATTTCAAAACATCACTGCAATAATGTTTTCACCTGAAAAATTGAGAAAAGTAATTTCAAGCATTGAGATATTAAATATATTAATCAAAATGTATCAGACATATTCTAATTTCTGCTAGATGTGTGAATGATGTCATATATGTTGTAGTCATCATATGCAGAAGTACTTCAGTATGAATATTGGTGAAATTTCATAAATCTGCAAAAACAAAAGAACAAAGCTACTGAGCTGAAAGAGCTATCACATTTTTTTACACTCATAGTGACCCTATAAACATTTTGATATCACTTAGGTGTATTCACCCCAGATGGTACTGCTGGCTGATGTGGCTGGTGTATTACTTGACTTTTTCCTTTGTGGAAAGACCCCAGGACCACATTATCTGATATATCCTTTTCTTAACATTAGTAGGGTATAATTTGAGGAAGTTTTGGCTATAATTTCTAGCAAGCCAAGCAAGCATAAAGAGGTTCCTTTGTTTGTTTGCTGTTGTTGCTGCAGCTGATGTTATTACTGTTTATCTGAATGGTTGAGTGGGGAGGTTGATGAAATAAAGTACCAGTTAAGTATTTGGGTTGATTTAATCACCTGCTCATCTGTTAGCATGTAATGAATTAACATGGTCCATAGTAAAACCCACCTACTACACCTCCTCTTCCTTCTCCTCATCATCATGCTAATTATCAGTATTCATTTTGTATTTACACAGTTATATTTAACTTTCTCGTCATCATTTCTTTTGTCATTGTCATCACTTTTGTCCTCCTCCTCCTCCTCTTTCTCCTCTTCCTCCTCCTCTTCCTCCTCCTCCTCCTCCTCCTCCTCCTCCTCCTCTTCCTCCTCTTCTTCCTCCTCC
>NC_068984.1:60175394-60179763 GCF_001194135.2 Octopus bimaculoides
CCTCTGCCTCATCATGATCATCATCATGATCATCATCATCTTTCTAACAATATAAGTACCAATATCCTTGTAGCAAAAGTACTGTTGAAAAGGATCATAGTAATAGTGGTGCTGTTATTGATGGTAATGTTCATAAAATGGTCATGGTGGCAGTGGAGGTGATGGTAATAATAATAATAATAATAATAATAATAATACTGAAAAATAGTCATTTTCTTTAAGTCTCTAAAGAATATTCATGATGTCGTAGTTCTAAATTGCTTAATTCAGGATTACAAGATTCTTAGTGAGGGTAGGAGAGTGGAGGGGGAGCAATAACAAAAATAAATAAACAAAAAAAAATGCAATAGACATAGTATAATAAAAGTAATATCTCAGTTTCTTGTTGAATAATTAAGAATGTTAAAAAGTAATTAAAAACAACAGCAGTAAATAAAAAGGAAAATTTTAGTTATTACATGAAAAAATGAAAAAAAATGGTTGTAATATTTTGAGAAAACTCTGGAATATTTTTAATGTTGATATTTTGTTTACCTTTAAATCTTTTACATGTGACAAGGGATTTCTTCAGAAAAGTTTCTAATTAGTTTTTTTCTTTGCTTTGAAGGAATTCAGTTTAGCAAAATTTGTTTATCTAATTATTAAGCATTTCTTGTTAATTACTTCCTTTGAGGATATCAAGGTTACTTGATTATCTTGTCGTGTGATGACTGTTGTTAAAAATGTATCTACAATAATTGCATTAAATATCAAACGTAAAACTGTCTTTGTTTTTACAATTTCGTTTTTACAACTTGCTCTCTTCAATTTTATTTGTGTTAAAAATGCTTTTTAAAATAGATTTAAATTCTTGGAATAAGAAATTCTTCCATATGTGGTATAACCCTTTTCTTCCTTTCTTGAGATTGTTACAAAGTTATGTAATTTTTCAGGGATTTCTCCTTTTGTTGATTTCTGTTTCTCTTCTGTCTGTATTTAAGTTTTCCATTTTTATAAGTGATAAGCTGGCAGAATTGTTAGAGCATCAGACAAAATTCTTTGCATTATTTGTTCCATCTCTTTTATGCTTTAAATTCAGTGTTCAATTCCTGTTTAGGTAAATTTTGCTGTTTATCTGAGTGGTTGAGTGGAGAGGTTGATGAAATAAAGTACCAGTTAAGTATTTGGGTTGATTTAATCACCTGCTGATCTGTTAGCATATAATGAATTAGCATGATGCGTAGTAAAGCCCAAATCCCTGCCCAGGTGTAGTAGGGCTCTGACAGCAGCTGGGGTGACAAACAGGGATTGGACAAAACAATGGAAAGACCTAGCATCATAGCATCATAATTTTGAAATATCTATAAAAACCAACAAAAGCTTGTTTATTTTCATGTTTTTTATACTTATTATTAGTGTTGCTTAATATGTTTTGCTAAAATTACTGTTTCTTTTCAGATATCAAAAAGGTAATTAAAATTTATTAAAATGACAGTTCTATTGGACTTTCAAAGAAGTCAAATTGTTGGTACTCATATGGCAGGCGCTAGTATAATGAAAACAGCCGAAATGTTTGGTGTATCAAGAAGTACTGACTTGAGAGTAATGACAGCCTTTGAGAAAGATGGAAAAACCTCCCCATCGAAACAAAACACCGGAAGAAAACCAAAACTTTCAGAAAGGGACCGTTGGACTCTTACACAAATTATTAGAAAGGATCACAAAGGTACAGCTTCCAAAATTACTGCAGAGCTTGATGAGCACCTTGAGAACCTAGTTTCCACAAAAACTGTTCGCTGGGGGCTGCACAAAACTGGATTTCATGGGATGCTGCATTCAGAAAATGACTACTTTCAAAACCAAACGTTGCAAAGTGTTTAGAGTGGAGTAAAAACCTACAGAATTGGTCCCTAGAGCAGTGAAAGAATGTTATTTTCTCGGATGAGTCATCCTTTACCTTATTTCCAACCACCAGCCAAGTATATGTGTGGAGACAGCCAAAAGAAGCATTTGACCCAGACTGCTTTCTTCCAACTGTTAAACATGGAGGAGGATCTGTGATGATCTGGGGGGGCTATATCTTCGAAATCCTCCATCCCAAGGTTTTTCCCTTCATTGCAAAATTAATAGTCAAGACTATTTAAGCATTTTATTTAATCAAATTCATTCTGTGGTTGCGGAACTGTTTCCGGAGGGAAACACAATCTTTCAGGATGATAATGCATCAATTCACACAGCTAAATTTGTTACTGAATGGCACAAGAAACATTCTAGTGAAATTGAACATCTTATCTGGCCATCACAGTCCCCAGATCTCAATATTATTGAACATGTATGGTGCATTTTAGAAAAACAAATAAGGAGTCGATATCCTCCACCATCATCACTACAAGAACCGGAGACTGTTTTTAGCTGAAAAATGGACAAAAATTCCTTTGGAAACAATAACTTTGTACGAGTCCATACCTCATAGAATTCAAGCTGTAATTAATACCAAAGGTGGTCCTACCCCATATTAAAATAGATTTGTTTGAAATTTTAAGGTGTTTCCATTATTTTGTCCAACCCCTGTATCTGTTGGAGTACAATGTTGTCACTTCAGTATTATATATCCTTTGAGATCAAATTCTGCTGTGGTCAACTTTACCTTTCATCCTTTTGGGGATGATAAAATAAGTACCAGTTGAATACTGGGGTTGATGTAATCGATTCACCGACACCTCTAAAATTGTTGGCCTTGTGCAAAACTTTGAAATCAATATTATATATCTGTAACACTTTATATTACTTATTATAAGTGACATAGGATGTTAGAGTCTGAATGTTGAGGGTGAGGAAAGGAGTTCTGGAAGCATATATAGAACATATCTTTAGATCTGGTTGTATGACCTGAAACATCAATAAACAAGTGCGAAAGCTTATCAATGCTGCAAAAACTTGGATTGTTAGGACACTGACCTACTGTCTTAAAACTTTATAGATACATTGATTTACAAATGTCAACTTTACCTTTCATCTTTTTGGGAACAATAAATGAAGTACTGGGGGTTGGTTCTTCTTTGTTCATTCTTTTGCATTCTTTCAGAAGTGGTGCCTTATATGACAAAAATAAAAAGACAAACAAAAGAATTAGAACAAACAAAAAACACCCACAAGAAGGTTATGGAGAACCATCTGCGTATTTTCCTTGAAAATTCCATAGCAAGTACAATATGTAATTTTCAAAGAAGTCACTAGGAGCCATTCATTGACCTGACATTGTAAAGGAGGAAGGAATGTCATTTTGCTTACAGAATATGTTATATCTATGGTTGAAGACTTGAAAATCTTTGTTGTCATTCTATCTTAAATATAGTAGTAGTTGTAATAGTAGCAATAGTAGAGAATTTGTTGTGAAAATTTGATTGTAACACAGAAGGTCAAACAACTATGTAAATGTACTCACACAGGCTTGACATCAGCCATAAACGTTGTCTGTATTTGTCTATTTGGTGGCATTATACTTGCTATTTTGCCAGGCTTTGAAAATTTGCTTTTTCCCCCTTAGGGTCATAATCATTTGGCAATCATTTTTCTTTAAACCACTTCATGTTGTACTGTTTAGTGAAGCCATTCGTGTGTACATTTGTATTTATGATCAACTGTATGTTTATTTTGTATGCACATCTGCTTCTGTGCAGTTATGCATTTGTTTTATGTTCTCTGGAAATTGATTTTCTTGGCATAGGAACATATGTCAGCTACGTTTATCATAGATTCCTTCTGGGAAATTCAACACAAACATCATCCTATCTAAGAAATATTATCTCTCTTTCTCTACAAAGGAAACTAACAATAAGGAAGTCTATCAAAATGATTTAAATTTTGTTGCATATGCTTAGATAATTTTGTGGAAAATAAATAGATAAATAAACTTTATGTCTGCTGTTTCATAGCCAAGAGATGATTTGGTCCAAATTATAATGAGTTTTTAAAGGCTTCATACCTTACAACATTTCTTGTTCATATTTTGTGTTATATTTCATGACTTCTGTCAAATGAACATGTTATGGAAGTCTTGGAAATCTGCCAAAAAATTTTGTGTGTATAATACAGAAAAGATTTCAATAATTATTTTCCAATTAACCATGGGCTTGATCATTGCAAAGTGATAAAAAGTGAAAGATTACAAAAAAAGAAAAGAACAAACATACATACATACATGTACACATATAGATCTATGTATATATGATGATTATAATTCTGCATATATGATGTATTTATACGATGTATTTATATGATGGATATGCACATACACACATTTGTACATATGCATATATATGTATATATACATATACCATTACACATGCACACATATATACAAATGCATATATATATATATATATATATA
>NC_068984.1:60180198-60189287 GCF_001194135.2 Octopus bimaculoides
TTCGCTTCAGTAATTCTTAATTTTCATGATATTCTATACGTTTTTCTCTTCTCCCACTTGTATTAATAACTTGAATAAAATACAAATTTGTTAATACTATGAATAAATCATTAAATGGATTTGTTGTTGTCGTTGTCGTAACTATTATTATTATTATTATTATTATTATTATTATTATTATTATTATTATTATACTAATAACGTAATTCTTAAGTTGATTTTTTTTTCCATCTTGCTGGTTCCCCATTGAGAGATAAATGGCCTTATGTTATAGACTGTTGTTAAATGTTTATGGTACCGTTTCATGGCAGTTGTTCAGACAATCTTCCCAGTGTTTTAGTTTGAATGTTTTACGATCAAATAAAAATGTCTTGTATCTTGTGTGTTGTTTGTGTGCGCATGAGTGTATGTAAATATGCATACATACATACATACATTCATACATATTTATGTATGTATACATATATGTATGTATATAAATACATACATGCTAGGATATATATAAGAATATATATGTGTTTATGTGTGCACTTGTGTTTATACATGTTTTGTGGATAAAGCTATTTTACATTTTGTTTAAATCCATCCATAAATAGAGCAGTGTAATCATTTCAGTAAGTTTATCTACAACTATTCTTCAAAATAGATAGGTTGTTGTAGGAATTGATTTCTTTTTAGTTCATGTAACAATTGGTATGTTAAACATCAATAGAATTTTTTTTTACATTCATTCATACACATATTTACCCACATACACACACAAACACACTCACACACACACCCACATACATTTGATTAGTTTGGTGGACATGGTTGAGAGTGTATAATGCAGATCAGCCTGATTGCAGTATATTGAATCTAGTTTGTTTTACAAGTAAAATAGTTCGTGAGACATAGAACTTTTCTAACAGATCATTGGTCTTGAGTCTAACTCTTTGGACACTTAACTACTTGGTATTGTTTTCTGATTATATGATATAGAAGTCTGTTTTAAAAGTGTTCATGTTTAAATTAAAAATCTCAATTATAATTTTAAATAAATATTTTCCATTGTGTTTAAAAAGACCAAATTCATACATGCCAATAAATGGAACAAAATAAAGGGTTATTTTACAAAATTCATCATCCAAAATTAATTAAATCCTAAAATGTATTTTGTTAGAAATATGGTCATAAACAGGTAAAAACCTGCTACAAGGTATTTTATTTTGTTTTCTGTTGCTTATTTCTCTTGCTTGGATATCTACTGTTAGGAATAGGAACAAATCATCAATTTTATTTTGTATTTTATTTTATTAATTAATCAAAGGAATAAGAAAAGGAAGAGCAAGGCTCATAATCATCGAACATTTTCTCAGTCAAGTGAAATCAATGCAGTTGATGTTGAGATTGAATTTTGTTTGAGAAAGGAGTGGTGAGTCGGATCAAGGTTGAACTGATGTCCCTTGATAATGATATAGAGGAGGGAGAATCGTCCAGTATATTGAGGATTGGTCTTTTTAAAAGACTTTTCTGTGGTTTAGAACAGTGGTTCTCAACCAGGGCCCATATGACCCCTGGAAGTGCATACAAAATTTTTGGCGGGATTCACATGAGCAAAACAGTAAATTGGGGGTCCATGGTAATATTTTAGGGGTCAATGAAAAAAACCTTGCCTTAAACGTATTTATTGCAAGAAACAACTAGGTTTCATTTCCTAACACTTAATGTAGTTCAACATATTACCAGCCACTGAAACATGTTTTCTCAGACAGTGTCTGCATGAAAAACAAAATATGAATTTTGAAAGATGTATCTATAAAACTAGTTTTTAAGCATAGAATGGCTATGGTTGTCCACCAGAGTAAAAAAGTAAAAAAGTAAAAAAGGGGTCCATATGTAAAAAAAGGTTGAGAGCTACTCATATAGAAGGAGAGTGATTTCTTGTGGAGAAGGAAGAGAAAGCTAAAGCTCATGATTTGCTACTTATACAAGTTGACCAGTCTGAGGACAGTGACCTTTAGTGGATGTGTCATAATCTTGTATTTGCTGGGAATATGCCATCCTCACAAACTGCTGATAAAATGATATGGGAATATATGAGGACTGAAAAGCAACCTCGTAATTCTTTACTAATAATTTAGGGTTTCTGTATTGTTTAGTTTGGATTCTGCTGGAAACCTTTTCCACTTGTGCCCTCTGAAAATCAGCACTACTCAAGGAAGGGTTTAATCAGAAGGAACATGCAATGAGACTGTTGTCCTAAAACAGACCTGTTCTGAGTGCTTGAGACAAGATGAATTTTCTTAAAAGCATAAAAGTTACATGATGTTTACATTTTAAGCATATAAAAATATGACAAAAATCCTTTGCAAAGAATTCTAATATCTACTTTATATACATGGATGCCTTTATATAATAACGATCAACACAGAGAGTTTGTCATCTATCTAGCAAGACTAAAGGGTCCTCTTCATTCTACATTGTCTGTGAGTGGATTTGATAGATGGAAACTGAAAGAAGCTTGTTTTACATATGTGTGTGTGCATGTGTGCAATGTATTTCTGTTTTCTTTACTTGACATTGCATGACTGTTGTAAACGAATGCCATTCATTTTGAATATTCTGCAAAAGCATAACACAGGGAAATATTACCTTGCTTGGAAACAGGTGGGGAATACAGCTGTAGGAAAATCTGTCTCATTAAAACTCTGTCTGATCCATGCAATTATTGAAAAGTAGATGTTAAAACAATGATGATGATGATGATATATGTGTATGTGTGTGTGTATTTTTAACTTGAGTCATAGACAGTTATTATATACCTAAACTATGCTTTTGTTTGATTGGTTAACCATGAATGTCAATCACAAAAATTAACATACTTAAGAGTGGTGGTGGCAGTATCAGTAGCAGTCATGATGGCTGCAGCAGTTGTAGAGGCAGCAGTTTTTCAAAACTAAAACAGGCATAATAAATGTATTTTTCTTTTACTGAACTTCATGCTTCTTACAGTTGCAAGATGTGACCATAACAGAGAGTGTTACTGGAATGATTTATTTTCCGGTCCTGCTCTGAAGAACTGTTAAAAACTAGTCCATACTGCAAGTGTACATATTCTAATGAAAATATTAGCTATTTTTTTTGTTCAGGTGTCATTTCTAAGAAACAGTTTTAAATAGTTTTTCTTTTTTGTTTTCTAGTTGAACTTAGACATGCAGCCTTTCATTGATTCAAGTGAAGTCTCATCTACACAAATAAGTGCAACTGCAGCTCCAGTTGTGAACTTGATTGAAAGAAATGGTTCCACACTGATGAATCATCTACACTCTGCATTTGAAGTGCCAACTGACAATGCAAAGGTAAGTGTTTAGTTTTGAGCTTTGTTGTTTGTTCATATTTCTCATTGAAAGTTTCATACTGTAAGCAACTGTTATGGATTTTATGTCAAAAATATACATGTGATGAAAGATAACATAGTCATTGTTCTGTAAATGGTATTGTTATTGAGAAAACTATTGTGTCACTGAAGAAGGAAAGTTTGGATTCGCTTTTACCGAAGCATCTTGGAAATAACATCAGGTAAGTAATTTCCTTACAACAGTTCTTTATTTACAGCTTGGCATAAAAATGTAAGAATCAAAGAAGAATAGTTATTTTTCTCAAGAAAATGAATGTCTTGCTGTTATATATTTGAGTATTAGGCACAATATCTTATAGCATTCAGTTAGATCCATATATGTATTATATTTATAGTGAGGGGGTTCACATCCTGCTGAAGTCAACTTTGCAGTGTCTCAACATGGATGCAGTGCAATAACTGAAACCAGTGAAAGAGCAAAATGATAAAAGAATGAGTGAGAGAGGCATCATCTAGCTTGATCATCCATAGATGGTTTTGAACCTAAGAGTATAGGGGGGAAAAAGTCTTGGCACTCATAAGAAGGACTGGTGGGAAGAGTATGGCGATGGGTCTTTGGTACTGCAAGTCAGGAAATGTCACATCTGGTTTGTTGGGGTTGTGAAAAACTGGAATAAAAAGAAAAAGAAAACATGGGGAAAACTTAGAGATGAAATCTTGTGTTCATTAAAGTTATGCCCTTTGGATAAGGATCAGGTAGTTCTGTCACTATGTAAAGGGGTGGGACTGGAGTGCAGGTAGGGTTGATGTATGATTATATTAGTTAAAGGATAGATGTTAATTTTGATTTTGAGAGTTATAATTTCTACATAGCTTTGTACTCAATGTTTTCATCTCATACTTATTACCTCCACCTTAGCAAAAGTGGAGGTACTGTTTCCAGTTGTGTTTGTTTGTCTGTCTGTCTGTCCATAGACAAGATATCTCAAGAACCGCTGGATGGATTTGGATGAAGCTTTCAGGGATGTTTGGCCTCGTGACTGGCATAAACTGATTAGATTTGGAGATTGATCCGGTACCGGACAAGGATTCTGGATTATTTTTTCCTATTTTTTAAATCTAATTTTTGAGAGCGGTTAGGTTCATGTTTAGTATTCTCATCTGTGAGAGCAATCGAGTTTATTTCAGATATTCTCATTTTAAAAATCATCTCTGGTGCTCTCTTGGTGCTCTCTGGTTGCTCTTGTGAATTTTAAAATATTTTTTATCTTGCTGTTTTCTTAAAATATCATAAATTTCATACTCATTGTGATTTGTACTGGGAAACCTTCTATTGGATCATGCATAATCTTTTTATTTTATTTACTATTTATATTTATATATATGATATATGATGTATGTATAAGAAAATTTTGATGAATTTTCAGCTTTTACTCAGTATTCCCCCAAACACATATGTGTATATATATATATATATATATATATATATATATATACACACACACACACGTATATACATATATATATATACGTATATACAAACACACACATAAACACATTCACACAAATATGTATATATTATATGTATGTGTATGTATGTATGTGTGTGTGTGTGCGTGCGTGTGAAATAAGGGGTGTCTATTTACTTTTGATATGTCTATGTATGCTTGCTATCATTCGTTCTTTGATTATTCAAATTCTTCCTATAAAAGTGAGGCTAGTTTCTTAGCAAAGAATTAAAGTTTCATCACTGAACTTTAGATAACAATAACCTGTGAAGTTTTTTTTACATGTTGAATTTTAGAAAAGTTTTGCATATTTTCACTGTTTTAGTTACAGATTATTTTTGTAAAATGTGTAACATTGTGAAATGCACTTATAATTATGGATAAAAATATATACTTCTATTCTGTGTTGAGTAGCTGTTTATTTTGAAGCATTTGTTCATAGATATATTCTATCCCTGCTTGTTTAATTATTTGAATTCTTCCATCAAAGAAGCATTCAAATAATGAAACAATTCAATTACTTGTAGGGACACTGTATCTCATTATGCAACCATAATTTACAACCAAACATATTAAAGACTTTACAAATCAATACTGCATCCTACAGTGCTAGCAATCTTCAATTGCATTGCTTACAATTAGCTGTATTCAGATGGAAAACATTGTAACAACTCAGTGCTGGTTATAATTTCAACAGAAATTCTTTAGAGATAATCTTAAAAATGAAACAAATGTATGAAGTCTCCATCATTAGAATTTAGATAGTAAAATAAGAAGTTGTACATATTTTTATTATTTCATTTACAAACTGTATTTGTAAAGTGTGTCAGCTGGTCACTTTTTTTTACTTAAAAACTCTTTGCTTTATTTTCACAATCAGCTGCATAATTATCAGCATAAATATGAATTTATAATCATCTAATTATATAGTTATGAGGGTGCATGGCTTAGTGGTTAGGGTATTGTACTCACAATCTAATGGTAGTGATTTCAATTCCTAGACTGAGTGGTGTGTCGTGTCCTTGAGCAAAACACTTCATCTCACATTGCTCTGCAATCACTTTGACACCTGATGCATGGTACACCTGTTCAGACAATGTCGGTCTGATGGAGTGAGTGAACTGATGTATAACATGAACATTTGATCACTATAAACAAATCATTTGTGTAGGTTGTTTGGCAAACGATGAACACTCATATATCGGTTTTGATGGGAAAATCCATCAATAATATGTTTATTTATTTACATGTGCCCTTATTATTTTTCAAATTTCTCACAAATAAAGAAAAAGTTGGACTCCAACTCAGAAACAGTTTGTGCCTGCAGTTTTCATGTATGAGCCTACTTGTTTGCTTGTATGTATATATATATATATATATATATATATATATGATAGCTAAACTTCTCAAGTGTTTTACATATTTTCACAGTTCCTTTAATTGCTTGGAATTGTAATTTTCTAAGTAGCTGTGTCCTTTCTTGTTTTGTGAAGCTCAGCTTCTCAAAATTGTTGCAGAGGCAAGTAATTACATAACCAAATGCTCTAATAAACAAATATAATTTAAGGTTATTCCCTGAGTATATTATCTGCAGATCTGTTATTAGTTCAGTATGAATGTTTTCTTAATCTTCTATCTCTAACTTCATGTTAACAATAACTGAACATGCTTATGTCTGGTCTGTTATGCCTACATTTTATTGAGGTTTTGGCATACACCTTTCTTTTTTCATATTCATTTTTAATATTCCTTCATATTATGAATGAAAATACTTTCTTACATTACTTTAATTCCTTGTATTTTGAAATTCAGGACTATCCTTTCTATGAAATGCATGCCCTATAGGTAAATTGTATCATGATGACATTTTGGGACAGCTGCTTATGATGCAAGTCAGGTCTTCAATTGTTAATTCTGCAGAATATGCACCAGTTGTCAAGTCTAGGTGTTTTACTTACATCCCTACCCCTTTTTTTACATCAGGCATTTTGTTGTTTTATCCTGTACCTGGATTTGCAAAAGCAAATGTATACTTTTCTAAGTGAGTACTATTGTCATAGTTGTTGGTCTTTGACAAACTAATGTGGTTATCTATGGCATTGTCACAGCTCTCTGCAGAAAAGTTGACCTCAGTAGAATTTTCACACACACTGCAGAGAGCTGTGTGTTAAAATTCTATTGAGATCAACTTTTCAATATAGAAAGTAAACTTTAGGGTTGATCTCAGCAGAGTTTTAACACATACTGCAGAGAGTTGGAACAATATATAAAGTACTGAGGTGGCAATCTGTCAGAATCATTAACATGCTGTCCGTCTTCATGTTTGCTGCTATTGATTTCGCCTGTCATCCTTTCAGGGTTTATAAAATAAGTGCCAGTTGAACATTGGGACCAATTTACTCAACTTAGCCCCTCCCCGCCAACCTGCTGGCCTCGTACCTAAATTTGAAATTAATATATAAAGCAATATATAAAGAACCAATCAAATACTTGAGTTAATTCTTCTCTTTTTCACTCCGTACACACACACATACATCACCACCATGATCGTCATCATTTTAGAATCAGTTTCACCATGTTGTCAGAATGTTGTGTACTGGACCACTCAGTATTCATTTCCTTCAAGAAATAAATGAAGACAGAGTGAAAGGCTAGCAATCTCATCTCATCTAGTATGCAACATAACCACCCAAAGAAAGAAGAGAACCTGATGATGTGGACAGATGATGTGCTGTATAGCATGGAATATTAAAAAAAAATTCATATATTTACGTATCTATGCTTGTGTGTTGTCATTTTATGGATTGGATGGGTCATCATGGGTTCAAAATAGTTCTTGCTCAGAGTTACTGTGCTTCTAGGCATGTGTCAAATGATCAGGTGACTGTGTAGGTGCAAGTGCTATGGGTTATTTCCCTTGAGTGTTTAAAAAAATATTGTGTAGGTGTTATGGGTTATTTCCCTTGGGTGTTTAAAAAAAAATTTAGTTATATGAGGTAGATATAAAGATCCCTTTCAGGGGCCATGTTATCGATTTTTTCAACAATCTAAGTATGTCACGAGGTTTTCAGACGAGTTCTACTCTTGTGTCAAGTTTCATCAAAATCAATAAAACGATGTAGGAGGAGTTAGCTAACAATGCCACAAACAAACACACACCAATTTTCCATATATGTAGCATATATATATATATATATATATATATATATATATATATATATATGTATAGTGTCTTCTACTATAGCCTCAGGCCGACCAAAGCCTTGGATTTGGTAGACAGAAACTGAAAGAAGCCCGTTGTATATATATATATATATATATAAGTATCAAAATATGCATGTGTGTGTGTGTGTGTGTGTGTGTATATATATGTACACATACACCCAGGCTTGGCCAAAAGTCATCCGACAGTAAATGAAAATTCCATAAATACTATCTGTAATTGTGTATTGACTCGAATGGAAAAATGTGTCACTCAAGAAGGTCTTCAGCTTGAATAATTATCATGATGTTTCATATCCAGTTGTTAAACAGAAATAAATCTTGGAATTAAATGGTTTTGATTTACTGTCAGGTGATTTTTGGCCACCCCTATACACGCACACATACACGCACACATATGTACATATATGTATGTGTGTAAGACCTGTTGAGCCAAGTGAAATTGTAGTTGTGACCAGTGCCTGTGCCAGTGTCACGTAAAATCACCATTCAAGCATAGCTGATGCCAGTACCACCTGACTAGCACCTATGCTGGTGGTACATAAAAAGCACCATTCGACCGTGGTCGATACCAGATTCACCTGACTGGCACCCATGCTGGTGGCATGTAAAAAGCAACATTGAGTGTGGTCGATGCCAGTGCCACCTGACTAGCTCCCATACTGGCAGCACATAAGAAGCACCCACTACACTCTCGGAGTGGTTAGTATTAGGAAGGGCATCCAACTGTAGAAACTTTGCCAGATCAGAATGGAGCCTGGTGCAGCCTCCTGGCCTACCAGTCCTTTCTCAAACTGTCTAACCCATGCTAGCATGGAAAGTAGATGTTAAACGATGATGACATACATCCAGCCATACATACATATAATTGAAATCAGATCCTATGTACAGTTCTAAATAAATAATCTAGCATGTATGTATATGTACACAGTTTTTGAATATATGTTGTGTGTATGTATGTGTGTGTGTGTGTGTGTGTATATACATATATATATATATATACATATATATATACACAT
>NC_068984.1:60189337-60194474 GCF_001194135.2 Octopus bimaculoides
TATATATATATATATATATATATATATATATATGATTATGTTTGTGTGTTGTGTTGGCTTATGATTGGAGAGATGTAAGACAGATATAACTAAAAAAACAAAAGACCCATGAAGAAAAGAAGAAAACCCAAATCCCTCCTCCCCCTACACAAATAAACATTATCAGCTAAACACTAGCATATTTGGTTCTTGTGAAATGTGAAATGGTGTGAAAAGGAGTGTTCCAGCTTTAGTTTAGCACCAAGGGAGAGATATTCAGATGAGATGATATAATGCTTATCAACAAGTTTCTCTCTGCAAGTAAACTTGATAAATATCTCTATGCAACACTAACTGGAATGGTCTATAATTCTGTAATGCCACTTGCTACACAATAACATTTCAGCATAGCTTTGCCTAGAACTGACTGAACTTTATCCAAGTACAAAGGATATTACTCAAACACACACACATGTTCACACAGAATCTTTCCCTCGCTCTGTTCTTCCTCTCTCTTCCACTCAATCACTAACACATACACATGCACTCATGCCAAACTTACACACACACACACACACACACACACACAAACACAAGATTAATGAGATAAACCAATTTTATTGAGAATACCTTAAATGTAAATGTTATATTCCAATTCCTTGACTGAAGCTGCATAAAATCCCTTTTTTGTTATTATTAATTATTTGTATTAAGGATTGATTTAATTGACTATGACTAACCATTGTCTCTATACGTCCTCAACCACTTCATGGCCTTATGCCAATCTAAGAAATCATTATCATTATTATTAATTACATCAGTTTATGGCTTCTACTATTCATGATTTTACAATTAATGAGCTAGTTACTTCTTAGTAATGTACTGTTAAGTACCTATTCACTTTCATTATCAAATATTCTTATATCTTCAATCCCATCATTGTTATATTACTCTTGAGGGTGGTGGTAGTGGAATGGCAGACAAAATGCTTTACAGTATTTAGTTATATACCATTACATTCTGAGTTCACATTCCACTGGGTACTTAACCCACTGAAGTCAACTTTGCCTTTCATCCTTATAGGAAAACGGGTTGTCAGGTTTTAGTATCAGTTAATTTGTCTATACACTTGCCTTCAAAATTTTAGACCTGGTGCCTTTATAAGAAATTGTTATTGTACTGTTCTGTATTATAATCTTTTGAAGAAATCCAGTTAATGTGAATTTGTTAGTGAAATGGCATCAGTTATTTATTATTTTTTGTGCACTAAGGATTTGGGGATTTTCAATAATGATGATGATGATAATAATAATAATAATAATAGCAGTGGCTCTCATGGCTTTTGACCTTAACTGATTGAAAGTGTTATCATGTACATTGTTTTGTCTTGGTATAAGAGATGGGCTACAGTAAATATTCTGCTCAATACCACAGATTTGTTTGTCAGTTGTTTGACCTTAACCAGTTGAGCATGTCCCTTAGTGGATGACGATATGTGCATCTCTGATCATGAACAGAAGTAGTGGTGGGGGAACATCATAGCCATGTGTTGAGAGAAGTTCTTTGGGGTTTGAATAATTCACCTCTGGAGGCATGGGTGTTTTGTTCATCATCCTTAAAACAAACCTTACTCAGGGACCTTTTGAGTGGGATGGGCTACTCGACCCGAAGAAAATTCTAACTGGGCCCCACCTGCAATATCATGCACTGTTTATCTTGGTATGAAGTTATCATATCATGTCATGCACATTCAAATTTTGGCATAAGGCTAGCAGTTTGGGAAGCAGGGTTAAGTGGATTACATCAACCCCAGTGTGCTCAACTGGTACTTATTTTATTGATTCCAAAAGGACAAAACTGTGGCGGAATTTGAACTCAGAATGTGAAGCTGGAAGAAATGCCACTAAGCATTTTGTCTGGTGTAGTAATGCTTCTACAAGGCTAGCAGTTTTGAAGGGAGTGGGATTAATCTATACCATTGATGGGGGACAAACACAGACACAATGACAAACACACATAGAGAGATATACATACACACACACGCATGTATATATAATGGGATTCTTTCAGTTTCTGCCTATCAAATCCACTCACAAGGATTTGGTTGGCTTGAGGCTATGCAGTGGGACTGAATCCTGAGCTATGTGGTTGGGAAGTGAGCTTCTTATCACACAGCCATGCCTAACAGTTTTATACCAGTTTCTACTGCACAAAAGGCTCATGGCCCAGTAGTTAGGGTGTTGCACTCATAATTATAAGATCAGGGTTTTGATTCCCAAACTGGGTGGTGTGTTGTGTTCTTTGAGCAAGACATGTCTCTTCATGTTGCTTCGGTCTACTCTTCTGTAAATGAGTAACCCTGTCTTGTTCAGAGAGAATGTTTTGATCTGAGTCACTTATATGCCATGGAAATCAAGTAACTGTCTCTATGAGTCCAAAGAATTGAGGCAGTAATGTCCAGGGATTACCTTCTACTGCACTACTGAGCTGCACTTCTGTATCCCTGAGGATTGTATGTGTAACCTTGTATTTTGTGAATGCAAAATTGTGTTTGTATGCTGCATCTGTTTTGGGTTTTGCAGGAGTTTCTTATTTCTTTATTGCCCACGAGGGGCTAAATATAGAGGGGACAAACAAGGACAGACAAAGGGGTCAAGTTGATTACATCGACCCCAGTGCGTAAATGGTACTTAATTTATCGACCCCCGAAAGGATGAAAGGCAAAGTCGACCTCGGCGGAATTTGAACTCAGAACGTAACGACAGACGAAATACTGCTAATCATTTTGCCCGGCATGCTAACAATTCTGCCAGCTCACCGCCATATTTTTTGCAGGAGTTTCTGTCATGGTTTTTTGGTGTTATTTTAACATTTAACATTTTGTCTGTTGTATAGACTATGCTCAATGTAAAGTATATTATTTTGTTGGGTTGTGTTTCTAGTAAAGTATAATGAGAGTATGTGCAATGACTGTTGTGTTACTTGGCTGGGTGATATTTGTGATTTGTGTGTGCTGCATGATTGGTGCTATATATTTTAATGTCTTATGCTGAGTGTGAAGAGCAATAGTTAACCATTTTGTCTATGGACCCTTTTGATTTCAATTTTATTCTGGTAGACCCTCATAGCCATTTGATGTTTAAAAAAATCTTACCATATTTTTATAATTAAATATTTTTAGGAATTGAATAAAAAAATTGTTAAAATATTTTGTGTGTTGTAGAAGTATAATCGATTTATTGCATATAAACGTTTTATTATACGAGCGTGTAAAAGCACCCATACACTCTGTAAAGTGGTTGGCATTAGGAAGGGCAATCGGCCATAGAATTCATACCAAAACAGATATGGAGCCTGAACAGTCCTTCAGCTGGTCAGCTCCTGTCAAACTGTCCAACCCATGCCAGCATGGAAAAGGAACGTTAAATGATGATGATGATGGAACTTTAGCAACAAAATTTCATAAGGGCTCTCCAAGGGCCATGAGTACCCAGTTGAGAACCACTGATGTAAAGTATGCAGTTTGTGGGTTGTGTTATATTAATGGATGACATCTGTGTAGAATATGATTTGTGTGAGTTGCTCATGTTATTGTGTTGCATGGCAATTATACATGATCAGTTTCTAAAATGATTAACATAATATTAGTCATTGAGATAATGATTCTCTTGCCTGATCACAAGAATATTTGTAATTAGAATTTTTTTGATGCTCTGCATTAAATATGTTCACCCCTACTTAACTGTCAATTTTCATATAGATGGCCTCTCTGAGTAATTGAGTTATCAGTGTTTTGTTTTTCACAGAACTGTAGTCTCTGCACTTGTTGAGATAAACATCAATTTATATATTCTGAACTTTGCACCAGCTTGAACACCATCTGAAGGGCAATTAAATAATACATTGGTTAATGACCAAGTTATCATCAATGAACAGCTAAGAATGGCAAATTTGATGCCATAATAGATGACAGTTTAGATCTGGCGTAACTTATAATGATGGTGTTTAGTTAGAGACAATGAATGTTGATGGGGATATTAGGTGTGACTTAACAAAATATTATCAGTTATGCTAAATTTGATGATACAAGGAAAATGATGGTTAAATTTCAATGTAATGAGAGTTGGTGACAAAGTTAGTTTTAACACTACGAAATCTAAGTAGTAGGTATTAATTAGATGAATTGTCAGAGCTAAACAATGTAACACACACGCATACACTTCTTATTCTATAATGACTGGCATGACACTGAATGAAAGGCAGGAATTATTCTGTCTTTTTATCAAGATATTGCATTCATTTTGAAGCTGTATTCTGGCACATTGTGAAACCACCATCACACATTAATATAGTAAATTGTACTTGTCTGACATAAAAATATTTGCTCTCTGCTGTTGTGAGTGATAATCTAGTGTCTTTATGACTATGAAAAGTTCAGATCCACTTCTTAAGCTGTCTACTGTGTGGATTGGAGTTTGGGAAGTCTTGGTAAAACATTAGAGCTATTTAGTTGTTGGCTGACATGGCCAGACCATTGCAGTCTCTTTCTTCTTATTGCCTTGTTAATGGTGTATATTATGTGAAGAGCTTTGCATACATGCACATTGAAATATACATGATTGCTTACATATGTGTGAATACACACAACGTACACATAAAAACTCTTGAATTAAAGATCAAGGAGACTAAATTCTAAAGAGAATTCAATACAAGCTATATAGATAATTGTAAAATGAATAATTATATTTTATGGATTTATTATTTTATTGATGAGCTATTGAGCTATTGAATTTAGCAAAAGCATAGATTATTTTCTAAAACAATGACTCTGTTATATAAATCTGTAGAATATATGAATATATACACACACGTGTATGTGTGTATATCTTTTATCTTTTCTTGTTTCAGTCATTGAACTGTGGCCATGCTAGGGCACCACCTTGGTAGGCTTTAGTCAAACAAATTGAAACCAGTAATTATTTTTTAAAGTTTGGTACATATTTTGTTGGTCTCTTTTGTCAAACCACTAAGCTACGGGTATGTAAACAAACCAAACGAGTTGTCAAGTAGTGGGTGGACAGACACAAACATATACATACATATATATACATAAATACAAACATACAAGCATAATATATATAAATATATATGTATATAT
>NC_068984.1:60194484-60194933 GCF_001194135.2 Octopus bimaculoides
TATATACACATACACACATACAATATATATACACACATACATACATATAGACATATTCATACATGCATGCACACATATCACACACATACACCCACACAATGTGTTATGCAAAAAGCAATGCATGGTACCAGAATTTTTGACTCGAGTCCAATATAACAAACTACTCCAAACTACTCCATAAGTAGAATCTGGACTGGTCAGTTTGTACTGGCATCAAGTCATATGAGTAATAATAGTTAAGTCAAGCCAAATAGGCATATATTGAAATTATTTAATATGTACATTTCAGGTCAGTATATTATAGAAAATGCATCCATTACATAAGACTTTCCTCAACGGAAGATCTTACGTAATGGATGCATTTCCTATTCTATGTTACACACACCTGAAATGTACATATTGAATGATTTCAAAATGTCATTATTTGGTTTGACTTCATTATTATTATA
>NC_068984.1:60195148-60196825 GCF_001194135.2 Octopus bimaculoides
TATATATATATATATATATATGTACAGGGTGTTCATAAAGTCATGATGCAGTGCCAAACTGATAAATTATAGAGACTGATAAATTATACATACAAGCACTGCTTGTGGACTGATAGTGGGGGACAAGCACACACACACTAACAAAGACCTACACACACGTGTGGGACTGAACCTGGGATTGTGTGTTTGGGAAACAAACTTCTTACCACACAGCTACACTTACATATATGTGATTGGTGTCTTTCAGTGTCTGTCTACTAAATCCATTCATAAGGCTTTGGTTGGCCTGGGGTTACATTTGAAGACATTTGCCCAAGTTGCCATGCAGTGGGACTGAACCTCAAACCATGTGGTTGGAAGCATTACCATACAGCCACACTGTATACTTCTTTGAGAAAAATGATTCTCTTTGAACAAAATCGGTCCAGTTATAGATAGTTTGTTATCACTTCAGTCACCAGAAAGGCAGTTAACCAATGATAAGCCTTTTGGAAACCTAATACAACCAACACTGTTGCTTGCAAATTACCATTGAAATAAGTACAAGTAAAAAGCAGTAACCCATTAGAGCCAGATATATCTCATGATAGTCACAACACAGTGGTCTAATAGGGTCTGATCATTCTCAGTAATTTCCAGGTCTTCTGTTCAGATGCTATTTACAAAATCTGCCTTATTTGACCTATGAACAATATCCAAGGGGTAGAAGATCCAAAGCTTCTTTAACACTGTCAAATCTCTTCACCATATGTTCTATGTCTCTCTTTTCCTCTCGGGTTCAGTCCTTCTTTTCAGCTCTCTGTTGCATTCTCTCTGTATCTGTTTATATTTCTCTGTCTGTCTATTGCTCTCTCTCTCTCTCTCTGATATTCAATCTTTCTTTCACATGCTCTAACTTGCTTTATCTTTCTGTCTGTCTGTCTCTCAAGTTCTGCAATCTCTCTTTCCCCTCGTTCTTTCTCTTTTGTAGTTTCTTTGTCAGTCATAATAAGTTCTATAGGAGCTTCCTGGAGATTCTTATCTACAATGTCACCATGCAGTCAACAATCTTGAATGTGTTGATATGCACTTGATGTATGAAGAACCTTGCAACACATTGTCTACTTGAAATCTTGATCTTGAGTGAGTTAGCAAAGAAAAAAGAGGAAGAATGGGGTATACAGGAATTGAAGAATAGAAGAATGCAAATAATTATTTCATTCAACAAGTGTTTTATGCCAAACTTAACATATCCTCTGTCAAATTCTTTCGAATGAAAACATCGATTTTTTGGTGACCCCAATTGTTATATCCTTTTTGTGGTGATCTTGGACGGACGAGTATTCAGGGGTTGGGGAAGGGGACAGAAACCCGTGGATTGGTTGTTTTCTTAAATTGTTTAGTGATTCTTTTACCTACTTGCTGACAACCTTTCCTCTTCTGTCCACTTTATATATTGTCACTTCTATATCTCTGTGTGAAGTCACGGAAGCATTAATAATTTAGTTATTGAAAATTTTATGCATATATATATATATATATGTGTGTGTGTGTGTATGTGTTTGTATATGTGTGCATGTGTAAGTTCACATATCTACACACTACATGCACAGACTTGTACATGTGTATGCCTGTATACATGCATAAATGTGTGTGTGTGTATGTATATATATATATATATATATATATATATATATA
>NC_068984.1:60197552-60199197 GCF_001194135.2 Octopus bimaculoides
TGGGAATAGTTTCAGGATGAACAATATAATTTATTCTCTGACTTTGGGCAAGGGATTTGGAGAACTGTGAAACTTATCAACTCGATTTTCAGACTATATTTTATCTATGAAGTTTGAGTATTGGTGTGAGTTTTAGAGAGAGAGAGAGAGAGAGAGAGAGAGACAGAGTAATGCAAACATACATGTGCATGTGCAAGCACCTACACATACCTACCCATGCAGACATGCACACACACACACACACACCATACACTTGTAGCATCTTGAAATATTTAATCAATTATGTGATCGTACAATAGAAAGGGAAATGTGAGAACCGATGATGAGAAGAGAGAAAGAGGTCAAGAGCGCCTGAGTAAAAGATAGAAAGAAAGAAAAAAGAGGGGGGTGGGGGTGGAAGAAAGAGAGAGAGAAAGAGAAGTGTGAGTTAAGTGAGGTGTAACATTTATCAGTGTGTATTCTTAAAGCAAGACGTTGTACACATATGCACACTTATGCACACACATACATGCACACACACGCACACACACATTATGCTCCAAAGTAAATCTTGGAAATCCTCCACTGATATGCAGACTTATTTATAAGACAATATAAGCTCAGTACTGTAGACAAGAAGATATCAGGCTTTACTAAATGTCTACACACATGAAAGATAGTTGATTGGTAGTGTTATTAATGTGTCAGACAAATGCTTCGCAATATTTATTCCTTTTCTTTGTGCTCTATGACCAAATTCCACCAAAGTCAACTCTTCCGTTCATCCTTTCAGGGCTGATAAATTAAAGTACCAGTCAAGTAGTACGGTCAATTCTTTGTCTCCCCCACTGTGCTTTCTCTTTCTCCTTCAGAATTAATTGTTCTTTACCTGGTTATTGCTGTTCAAATGAGGATGGCTGCTTGTCCCACCAAGTCCAGGTAAGAGAGTGGAGTTAAGTTTGAGGATTAGTGACCTCTTCTCATTAAAACCTAGTTTGCTGCAGAAACAGTGTAATGATACCAAGCCTTTGTAGTCTGGAAGTAGATATGGGGGTATTGAGAAACAAATGTGTAACTCAAGATAGGATGGATACATGCAGATGCATATGCACACACATATTCACAAACACACAAATGCAGAATGGGAAAGCCAACAAGGTTACTAGTGGAAATAAATGCTAGAAATAGTAGTCAAATTTTTCTCAGTTTCTATATTCCTATCTAAAAAAAAAAAAAAGGATAAAAGGGTAAAGACCCCTTTGTTCATGAATGATCATGGGATTGCACCTAGAAAGTTACCCTCTGAAGCACAAGTCTGGGCAAGGTTGTTTATGGAAGACCAGCAGTCATCCATGCATACCAGACTCCTCTCTCCATGCCACCGATGTTATCCAAGAGAAAGGCAAAGGCTGATACAACTGGGCACCAGTGACATCACATCTCAGTTCTACAATTGAGTGAACTGGAGCAACATAGAATAAAGAGTCTTGTTCAAGAACACAACACACAGCCCAGTCCAAGAATTGAACTCACTACCTCATTTTTATGGGTCTGATGTTCTAACCACTGAACCATGTGCCTTCAAAAAAGAAAAAAAATTAATACATTTGTAAATTTAGTGCAGGTGTTGCTGTTTTGGTAAGAAGTTTGCTTTCCCATCACATGG
>NC_068984.1:60199967-60202738 GCF_001194135.2 Octopus bimaculoides
GTCTGGCCGTAAAGCCTTTTCTGTTTGTTTTCCTGTCTTATTTTTTGTCCGCCACTACATTCCTCCATGGCTAGATTTAATTTGCGTATACAAATTTAATCTGCGATCCATGGGATGAGCCGTTTTAGCGATGCGTCCTGCCCAAGCTCGTCGAAACGCCGGTGTTAAAACGTGGGTGGCTGATGAAGGAGAATGTTCTCTATGTGGCTCGTGTGTTCTCGTCTACGTTTGTTTGCACTGTCCTGTACCCAGATATGCACCTATACATACAGGTGGATGTCGGTATGCACATACCTGTACGTATATATGCATATACTCAATTACTATTTGTTTTTATATATATATATATATTTGTGTGCTTGTGTCTGTGTTTGTCCCACCCCACTGTCGCTTGACAACCAATGTTGGTGTGTTTACGTCTCCATAACTTAGTGGTTCAGCAAAAGAGACCAAAAGAATAAGTTCTAGGCTTACAAAGAATAAGTCTTGGGGTCAATATGTTCAACTAAAACCCCTTAAGGTGGTGCTCCAGCATGGCCACAGTCAAATGACTGAAACAAGTAAAAGAAGCAAAGAATTTGATAATGCAGTTCTTGGTTTACGCTGTCTAAACAAAAGACTGAATGGATGAAATTCCTTTAATAATGGCTCAGCTCAATAAGCAGTGATGTGGGACTAGACAACAGCAACAAGTGCAGCAACAACTATTACACACATACGCATGTGTGCATCTGTCCACAGCTGACAAAGTAGGCAAACCTATGAGACTATAAGATCTGACTTCCGTAAATGTTGTAAATGTGAAATTGCTGAATGAATTAAAGTATTGGCCACCAGCTCATGGGTCTTGTGTTCTGATTTGCTATGAATATTCTATTAAGTTTTAGACAGTTCTCTTAAATCTATACTCATCATCATCATCATTTAGCATCTGCTTGCCATGTTGGTATGGGTTAAATGGTTTGAATGGAACCAGTAAGCCTGAGAGCTGCACCAAGTTCCAGTCTGCTTAGGCATGGTTTCTACAGCTGGATCCCCTTCCTAATGCCAACCACTCCAAGAGGGTGATGGGTATTTTTTACATGCCACTGGCATGGGTGCTTCTATGTGCCACCGGCACAGGTGCCAGTTACGTGACACCTGCATTGGCCATGACTATGATTTCATTTGACTTCATGAGCCTTCTGAAGCTGGAGTAAATACCACATGTCTGATATGTTTGTTACTTGAATTAGGTAGATCCAATGAACCTGTGATGAAGCCTCTATGTGGTTGCTCAATTTGTTAGAAATAGCAGCAAATCACATCTTACCACTTTACAAATGGAGACACCTTGGCTAATTTTGTTCTAGATAAATTTTTTCTGTCTCTTTCTCTCTCACACCGCACAAACATGCACCTACAGAGAAATGCAAATGTATACAGAATTGTGAACAATCAGATGGTTAAATAAGCTCCAGAGAATTAGGAGTATAAATAAAAACACATCGTTCATCAAGCATTCTTTTAATTTTATTTTGAAATAGTTGTGACAACTTGTAGTAGAGTTTGTTAGATCTGAAAAAGTTTAGTTTCTGGGAGGAGTGGAAAAAATCCTTAAATGTTAGCTTTTTTTTTTCTCCATTTCTCACACAACAAAATGTTTTTTTTTTTGACACCTGATAAAGTCTCTTGATTATTTTTACCAGTATTGCTGACATAAGCAATCACCAAGTTCTTTGGATTCCTGATTTTATTCTGATAGCTTTTAATTTCACGAAGTCAAATATTTACAGAAACATTTTTTTTCCTATTCAGTCCTTTTTTTTTATAACAGTTCTATGTTGCAGTTATAACCATGTTCATTTGTGTGCTTTACAGCTATTTTTTTCCTGCTAGGATGGATTGGATGAATGCATATTGTTGAGGCAGTGTTTTATCCTGGATACCTTCTTACTATTACTCCATACCTGTTTCTCAAGTAAAGGAGTTTTCATTCCAATCTTAGAAAATGCAGAACTACTGGACAATTTGTTGACAAGGAAATGACAACAGATAACATCCTCTGTAGCTCAGTGATGCTTCAAATAATTGCAGAACACAAACATTCGCACAAACAGCGATGCACATAAATATGCACATGTATGCACACATACGTACACATACAAAGTGTGATTACATACATGCACACACAATAACGGGATAAAATTTATATATATGTGTGTATGCGTGTGTGTATATGTATGTGTATGTATTCATATATATATGTGTGTGTGTTTGTGCGTTTGTGTGTGTGTATGTATGTATGCATATATATTTGTGTATGTATGCATATATATTTGTGTATGTAATCATAAACATGTATGTATGTATGTATAATTTGAGTGCATATGTATACATTGTTTATGTTTTTCCATGTTAGCATAAATTGGACAGGAGTTGATTTTGAGAAGAATTTCTGTGGCTGGATGCTCTACCTGTCACCATACATGTTCTTCAACTAAGGGATACTTTATTTCACAGATCTTTGAAATGCAAATGTCACAATTGCTTTGCTCAAATGTGTGTGTATGTGTGCATATGTGTGTGTGTGTGTGTGTGTGTGTGTGTGTGTGTGGTCTGAATTAAAATGGCCTACATTAAAACCTTTCTCAAGCATTTCATATTAATTTATGTTCCAGACATATTCATGTTCTGTTTGGCAAGCTGGCAGGTTCGTTAGCATGCTGGGCAAAATGCTTAGCAGCATTGAGTCTGTCTTTACGTTCTGGGTTCAAATTCCACCAAGGTCA